>NC_044309.1:4047266-4347266 GCF_007474595.2 Lynx canadensis | reverse complement strand
AAAGGCTTAGTATCCAAAACACATTAAGAACTGGGAATGCAAACTGGTGTCGCAACTGTAGAGGACAGTATGGAGGTTCCTCAGAAAGTGAAAAATAGAACTACTCTGTGGTCTAGCGGTCTCACTACTGGGTAGTTACCGAAAGAATACAAAAGCACGAATTCGAAGGGATACATGCACCCTTGTGTTTACGGCAGGATTATTCACAATAGCCAAACTATGGAAGAAGCCCAAGTGTCCACCGACTGATGAGTGGATAAAGAAGATGTGGAACATACATACATGGTATACACACGTACAACGGAATATTACTCAGCCATAACAAAATATGAAATCTTGCCATTTCCAATGACGTGGATGGAGCTAGAATGTATTACGCTAAGCAAAATAAGACAGTCAGAGAAAGACAAATACCAGATGATTTCACTCATATGTGGAATTTAAGAAACCAAACAAATGAGCAAAGGAGAAAAAAAGAAAAGGACACAAACCAAGAAACAGACTGTTAGCTATAGAGAGCAAACTGCTGGTCACCAGAGGGTAGGAGGTGGGGCGATGGGAGAAATAGATGATGGGGATGAAGGAGAGCACTTGTCGTGATGAACACCGGGTGATGTCTGAAAGTATTGAATCGCTATATTGTACACCTGCAACTAATATTACACTATATTAGCTAACCAACTGGGATTAAGATAAAAACATTTTTAAAGTTTATGTATTTATTTTGTGTGTGTGAGAAAGAGAGAGAGAGCGAGAGAGAGCGCATGAGTGAGCGGGGGAGGGGTAGAGAGAGAGGGAGAGAGAGAGAATCCCAAGCAGGCTCTGCAGGGTCAGCGTAGAGCCTGACACGGGGCTTGAACTCACAAACTGCAAGATTGTGACCTGAGCCAAGATCAAGAGTTGGATGCTTAACCGAACGAGCCACCAAGGTGCCCCTAAAATAAAAAAAAAACAAACAAAAAAAACCCTTTTATTTAATTTTATTAATTAACTTATTTTTTTTTTTTAATTTTTTTTTTTCGACGTTTATTTATTTTTGGGACAGAGAGAGACAGAGCATGAACGGGGGAGGGGCAGAGAGAGAGGGAGACACAGAATCAGAAACAGGCTCCAGGCTCTGAGCCATCAGCCCAGAGCCCGACGCGGGGCTCGAACTCACGGACCGCGAGATCGTGACCTGGCTGAAGTCGGACGCTTAACCGACTGCGCCACCCAGGCGCCCCATAATTAACTTATTTTTAAATATAACTTATTGCCAAATTGGTTAACCTACAGTGTATACGCTGTGCTCTTGGTTTTTGGGGTAGATTCCCGTGGTTCATTGCTTCCATACGTCACCCAGTGCTCATCCCAACAAGTGCCTTCCTCAATGCCCGTCACCCGTTTTCTCCTCTCCCCCACCCCCTCATACACCCTCAGTTTGTTCTCTGCATTTAAGAGTCTCATAATTTGCCTGCCTCCCTCTCTGTTTGTTAACTATAAAATAAAAAACTTTAAAAAACGGTAATCGCCCTTGCTAGCAAATTATTTTCTTTTTCTAAATTATACTCCAGTGGCTTGCACACGACTATAGAAACATCTCGCATCCTGGAAGCAAGAGCTCCAACTAGTTCCTGATCCCCCCCAGCCCCCTCCTGTCCTGCCATTCATGCAAAAGCAGATGTGTATTAACCACTGGGGTCCACCAATAGGTCTTGAGGGGCCGTGTGCGGAAAGTCCGATTCCTCACATTGCTGCTATCCCCTTCATCTCGAATCCTTCGGTCTTGTGAACCGATGGAGGCTCGTAAAACAACACGCACTTGGCCTTCGGTCTTTGCCCCCGGCCACTGCCTTCGCTGGGGTGCGTAGGAAGACAAGTTCATGATGCTCGAGTCTGAAGAAATAAGCCCAGAGTAGCTCGAATCACTGAACGTTTTCCCAGAGCAGTTACCAGACCCCAACGAACAGATTAAGGAACATTCCAACACTGAACTGTCAGTGTCTTATCTGTGTGCACGGAACAACACAGAAATTTCTGGTGCAGAAAGTTATCCTCCAGACGTCCAGCTGGAACGTTCTAGCCACCCAATGGCATCATTTGAGTTTGTTGTCACCACTTTGAAAATCTTTAGAGTTTTCCCACTCGGTAATGTAGATGCGTGTGGGTGTAACACATGTGTGCACATATACATTAGCTTACATGTGCGTACACGTACGTATTTATATGCACATGACAAAGGGTATAAATAGGACATATGTCCAAAGCTGCTCTATCTCGTTGGACAACGCAGCAACAGACAGCAAACCAAAAGCAAACCAAAAGCGATGCCTTTGTGCTTCGGGGGCTCCCGGGACTCCACACGATGACGCCGATATGACGGTGGGTGGGGCGCCCGCCTCCCTCCATCCGCGGCCAGGTAGGGAAGGATTACTTGCAAAGGGCCAAACAGAAGTGACAGAGCGGTAGTGACTTACGTCCTCATTCTGAGCGCGTGACCGTTTTTACGTTTCCATCCGTTTCCTGTTTAATATGCAGTTTGGACATTTTGAGGAAGGAATCTAATTTCAGAATTGTCTACATATGTTTAACGACAACCATCATGCTGTTTGAAAGCACTTCGCTCTGAGTGACATATGTCTTGTGCGCAACTTACAGTGGGCCCAGAAATTTTTTTTCCAAAACAATTTTCTTTCAGCGGAAAATGTTGTACTGTTTCTGAATAGCTAGCAAAGTTATATACTCCAGAAGCTAACTATATCACAAGGACGGGCCCCGCACATTCATGCAAAATTAATAGGACTGACTAATTTTTTCCTATCCCTTTTATGGGGTAAAACCCCAAATACAGGGCACCTGGGTGGCTTAGTCGGTTAGGCGTCCGACTCTTGGTTTCGCCGCAGGTCATGATCTCACAGTTCATGGGTTCAAGCCCCACATCGGGCTCTGGGCTGACAGTCTGGAGCCTGCTTGGGATTCTCTCTCTTCCTCTCTCTCTGCCCCTCCCCTGCTTGCCCTGTCTCTGTTTGTCTCAAAATAAATAAACTTAAAAAACAAACCCAACATACAGAACGGTGTTTCTCCTGAGGTCTTCCCTCTCTGCATAAGCTCCAAACAAGCTTTAAAATTATCTCAGCAGCTTCAGATTCATGTGTAAAGGCACATGCCTACGGTCTACACTTACGCTATCCAAATCCCATGTAACTTTTAGAGGAAAACCTCTCACTACTCTTCAAACAAGGAGAAGACCCCAAATAACTCGGTGTCATCGATCACTTGTGCGAGTTCTCAATACCAGACGCCACGCAGACGAGACTCAGGGAAGTTTCCGTGAAATCCCCTTGCTATGCCCATGTGCTCAGGCCATGGGGCTAAAGGGGAGGCACACCCAGGGACTTTGGGCCTCCCCACTGTTAGGACAGGGTTCACTCTGCTGACGGTTGGGGAAACTCGAAAAGAAAGAGAAGCAAACTCACCGTGTTGCAAACCCAGCACTGAACGGGAGCCCGGGTCAAATCCCTGCTGGAGGTCATCAGCGAAGTAGACTGTGCACCATCACACTGGTGGAACTTCATGCTTTTTCCTACCTCCCTCAGTCAATCCACAGTCATCTCATACCTGCTCTGCCAAAGTCACTGTGCTCGTCCAGATGGGAGACGCCAAGAGCGGTGGAAACAAGCCTGTCCTCGTGGAGTTTGTGAACTAAATCGGAAGATACGGGTACAGCCCCCGCGCTGTGTCGGGGTTTGCAAACGTCTTACCGGCCATTCCTGTCGCCCAGCACGCACGTGGAATGCTTACAGTACAGTCAGTTTCCAGCTGGCGTGAAGCTATATGGGATTGTAGACACCAAATAAATGACCTAGATATTTAGTTATATTATTTCAGAAGGTGTGATATCCGAATTAATTGATGTAAGTCATCGGACATGATCTAGGCGTCATGGGACAGATGTGTGGGACTGATTTAAATGTAAATCTCTCTCAAGCGTCTGCTCTCACCCGGCCATCTCTATCAACACCATTTACCGCTCGTATTTATATTTCTAGAGCACTCTGCCAGGTGTTATTCTAGAATGGTTTGTTTCGGGAAGTAATGACGGTGGGGTTTTGGTTTCATGCAACTGGTCAGTTTTATTTTTTTTTTATTTTTTAATTTTTTAAAATTTTTTTTAACATTTTATTTATTTTTGAGACAGAGAGAGATAGAGCATGAACAGGGGAGGGTCAGAGAGAGAGGGAGACACAGAATCTGAAACAGGCTCCAGGCTCTGAGCTGTCAGCACAGAGCCGGACGTGGGGCTCGAACTCACGGACCGCAAGATCATGACCTGAGCTGAAGTCGGCCGCTTAACCAACTGAGCCACCCAGGTGCCCCAGTTTTATTTTTTTTAATTAAAAAAATTTTTTTTAATGTTTGTTTATTTGGGGGGGGAGAGGGGGGGGGAAAGGGCAGAGACAGAGAGGGAGAGCTTGACATGGGGCTTGAACTCACGAACTGTGAGATCATGACCTGTGTGAAAGTCAGACACCCAACAGACTGAGCCACCCAGGTGCCCCAACTGGTCAGTTTTAATATTGATGACGGTGCTCTTCTGTGTGAGCTTATGCAACTTGATTATTTACTTAAGAAAAGAAGGCTGAACAGAGACAGAGGGTTGCAGAATCCTAGCTCTTGAAGCCTTGCAAGGGCAAGTGGGACACAGTAAGAGACACGTAGAGCTACCCGTCCTTGGTTCCTGACCCAGAACTCAAACTCTTGACTTCCCTGACTACTGGGGCAGACAGGAGCGTCTCACCTAGAGCTCCGGGATCTCCTGGGTGATAGGAGCATCATTTGTTCTCACAAAGCAACACTCGGCGACCTCCTGGATGAGGGCTGGTCACCAGAAAGGCCAAGCCATGATTAGCAGCTTGGAAATTTCAGCCCCACCCCATCCTCTGGAGAGCAGAGAAGGAGCTAGAGAGTGAGTCAATACTGGGCCATTACCTACGTGGCGAACCCTCTCTCAAAATCCCCGATCTATGGGGTTTGGAGAGCTTCAGGTTGCTAAACACACCCTAAGGGGTGGGATGAGACACGCCAACCCCACGGAGACAGACGCCCTTGCACTGAGGACCTTTCCAGAATTCACCCTCTGTACCCGTTCATCTGGCCATTCATCTGTACCCCTTATCGTATTCTTTATAAGCCAGTGAATGTAAGTACGTTGTTCCCTTGAGTTTGGTGAGCATTGATAGCAAATTACTGAACCTGAAAGGGGGATGTGTTGCTGACTCAGACAGAAGTGTGGGTATCCTGGGGCCCCCTGACTTGAGACCGGCAATGTGAAATGGAGGCCATGTTCGGACTGAGCCCTTCACCTGTGTGGTCTAGGCTAACTTTGGGTGCTTTGTGGCATATTGGAGTCAAACTGTAGGGCAGTCAGTTGGTACCTACAGAGAACTTGTAAACTGCTTGGTGTGGAAAACCCACACGTTTGGTGTCAGAAGTAGCGACAGTGGGGGCGCCTGGGGGGCTCAGTCGGTTAAGCGTCAGACTTTGGCTCAGGTGATGATCTCACGGTCCGTGAGTTCGAGCCCCGCGTCAGGCTCTCTGCTGACAGCTCGGAGCCTGCAGCCTTCTCCGGATTCTGTGTCACCCTCTCTCTCTGCCTCTCCCCCCACTTGTGCTCTGTCTCTCTCAAAAATAAACATTATGGGGCGCCTGGGTGGCGCAGTCGGTTAAGCGTCCGACATCAGCCAGGTCACGATCTCGCGGTCCGTGAGTTCGAGCCCCGCGTCGGGCTCTGGGCTGATGGCTCAGAGCCTGGAGCCTGTTTCCGATTCTGTGTCTCCCTCTCTCTCTGCCCCTCCCCCGTTCATGCTCTGTCTCTCTCTGTCCCAAAAATAAATAAAAAACGTTGAAAAAAAATAAACATTAAAAAAAAAAAAAGACGTAGAGCAAGTGAATTTTCTAATGTTCAGTAAATCTAGAACTGTCCAGCCATTTGTCAGAGTTCCTAAGAGGATCTGCTGTGGGAGGTTCCCTGGAGGCCTCACCTGGCTCCCAGGGTCCACGGGACCGACCCCTCATCACACCGCTCTCAGCATTGTCCTCTCCCGACGACCTCTGCACCCTCCTCCTCCACCCGAGACTCTGTTCTTCTCTCCACCCTTCAAGGACAAGCTGGCCTCAGGGCCTTTGCACGGCAGCTCCCTCAGCCTGGACTCCTCTTCTCCAGGTGTCCTCAGCGCTCACTCCTCACTTCCCTCAGGCTTGGCTGAAAAATCACGTCCACAGAGTAAAAGTAGCAAAAAGTAGCAAATGCTTCCTCTGCCTTCCCCCTTCGCCTGACCGGACATTTTATCTCTAGTGTCCGTATGTTTATTCCTCCCTCGTCCCCTCCCCTTGCTCCACGCACGAAGCCTTCGCGGTCAGAGATGCACGTTCCTGGCGCTCTCTCTGCAGCACCTTGCGCATCGCCCGGCACGTAACGGGCTCTCAAAAATATCTGTGGAACGAGTGAACTACAGGCAAGGAGGATCACAAAGCACACCCATTGTGTGCTGTGTATTTTTCCAGAGCGGTTTTAAACTCTCACAGTCAGCCAACCAGGCAAACAATGCCCTTGCCATTCGCTCTTCTCATGGGGGAGCCACTTGACTGAAATCTGTGAGCAGTACAGCAGGGTTCTTTGAGTTCTTCAGCTGGTTCATTCTGTGTGCACGGCTGTTGCCAGTGACGCCGCCACGAATCCCGGCATCTCTCCGAAAGGACACTAAGTCACGCTCTGTAACCCAGAGTTTGTTGCTGTTACTGTGAAATCCACGGACATGACTTTTCAACTGGATTGATCTGCTATTTAGGTGAAGAGACTGTTTTAAAATACCTTTCCCTGCTCTGGTTTTCCTCCGAATTTCTAAGTCTGTCTGCATATTTTATCATTTTTCGGTCTTTCCTCCAACTCCCTTGACCGTCAGAGGTTATCCTTCCAGTGGGGGGGGGGGGGGGGAAAAAAAGCACTCGATAAGGAGTTCTGCGAGATATTTCCCAGTGCACTATAAATAGTGACAGTTGGCTTGGATTCCTAATTCCTGCTCTTTTGTTTTCCTGCATTATTTTTGGGGACTGTAAAAAAAAAATCTAGCACATCTAGACGTGTTATCGCTTACATTAAAAGAACATAAAATGTCTTTCTGGAATGTCAGGAAATCCTAAAATTAAAATTAGATGATTGTATTCATGCTTTTGTTCATTCTCCCAACAAGGATTCACTGTGTCCCTGACATGAGTCACACACTGGGGTGAGTGTCCCCTGCTTTCTGATGGATGCGTGCAATGCCCAACAGAAAGCAAGCCATTGTCCGAATGTGGGTGGCACCCTGTGTGTCCTCATTTTCCTCTTTACCGGAATGGTGTAGACAGAATAGTCCCAGAGACAAACTGGCCATTGCGTCGGCCTTCTTTCCTTCCCTTGAGAACCCCTCAACCGAGGCATTCTGCCGCGTTGCCTCAGTGTAACTTTACATTTTCGCCTTTAGTTTTTTTTCCCTGCTCATCACTGATCCACTCTCCTTCAAAGTCCCCCAGAACCTTCCTTTCAGCCGTCCTCGAAGGTTCAGAAGCAATCTGAAAACTCACTCATGTAGTGCTGTTCAGAGAAGAGTGTGCTGTGTACCTGTGGGCTTGACCATCGCCATGGCTCCCCCCGCCCACCCCAAGTCCTACCCTGGGCCCCAAGAAGTGCATTTTTAGTGATGGAAAATGGGGGCTTCTGGAAGACTGTCACATAAAATAACTTCAGAGGAGGGGATCCCCACCCTAAACACAGCTGATTTCTCAGGCTCATAGTGGTAATGTCTCTTTGTGAACCAAATAATTATTTTCTCATTGAAAACCTGAGATAAATGGGTTTTATTGGGTTCCTAATTGTTATTCCCGAAGATACCGTCTTTCAACACCCTCCTCACGTCTTATCCACGTTGCTGTTTTCTCCTTTCTTCAAAGCGTCGTAGAAAGTCTCTCCTCAGTTTCCAGAAGGCACAAAGATTACCAAGATTGCTCTGACGTGCAGGGATAAACAGAAATGTAAGAATACATGAGTGGTTTCCCCGCTGAGGCAAAATCCACGTGGGATAAAGAAGAGATTAACGCTTTCAAAAAGAATATTCGTGGCTTCTTATTTTCAAAAAGGGAGCTCGCTAGGAAACCTATGCTATAGGTCAGTATACAGCTAGACTCATGAGTCGAATAAGCAGGCCAGGGGTGGGAGATGGGGTGTAGACCCTCCAGAGTCCCCTCCGCGTCACCTCGGCCTCCCCATCTAACTGAGACCGAACGGACATTCATTCCGTTATCTCGATTATGCACCAGGAAGGCGTGACATAATGTAAGTAGCCCTTCATGCTTTAGTGTGAATTACAGCGCTGATAAAAATCTTAACAGAAGCAAGATTAAAATCTTTTTTTTTTAATTTTTTAAATGTTTGTTTATTTTTGAGAGAGCGAGAGAGTGAGAGAGCAATCAGGAGCAGGGGAGGGGCAGAGAGAGAGGGAGACACAGAATCCAAAGCAGCTCCGGGCTCTGAGCTGTCAGCACAGAGCCCGACGCGGGGCTCGAACCCGCCAGCCCGCGAGATCGTGACCTGAGCCGAAGTCGGACGCCCAACCGACTGAGCCGCCGGATGCCCTGCACGGACTGTTCTAATGCAGAGCTCACACTAAAGCTCCACCTCGCTCACTGCTGTGTAAGTGAGCAGAAAACAAGCGCAAACGTTTTGGACTCAGATTTTCTTTCGCGAATCAGTCCAAAGCGATTCGTCACACCTTGATTGTTCTTACATCCTTCCTTCCCTAAAACAAACACTTCAAGAACTTTCTGAAATCTTTATTACGATCACGACTTAGATAACGCAAGTAATAGAACCAGTCCCTAAATACTGCCTAACACCGAACGAATCCAGTCCATAGCAGCTATCTCCCTGTGACCTGCCCCGTGCTAGCCGTGGGAAGCCCCGTCACGGCCAGCATGTGTGGCCCTGGGAGAGGTCGTGACTCACCTGGCAGGCAGGTGCTGGGGTTTGTTGGGGGGGGCGGTTTCTGTGGTCGCATATGCCAATAGGCTTTCCGTGACGTGCTGCTGCTGGGGAAGGAAACGCAGGGTGTAGACATAGAGAAAAGCAACATGTATTGCAGTGTAGACTTTATTCTCCTGCCCTCACGCCTAGCCACGGTGGCTCAGGAAATAGTATTTTACCAGGTAAAATTAGAAGCACTTGGAAACATGCTCATCGCATGCACATGCTTGGAATCAACTCAGCAGACTCAAGTAAGCTGATGCGTAGCTCCCGTAATCAACCCGTTATTTAAAACGATAGGGAAGGCAGGTAGTTTTGGCCGGGGTTAGCTATATGTTTATGTCATGATTTGCCACTTCTGTTTGTACTCAGAATGTTCTTAATACTCTTGCCTCTAAAATATAACGCGTTGGGGCGCCTGGGTGGCTCAGTCGGTTAAGCGTCCAACTTCGGTTCAGGTCATGATCTCGCAGTCCGTGAGTTCGAGCCTCGCATCAGGCTCTGTGCAGACAGCTCGGAGCCTGGAGCCTGCTTCGGATTCTGTGTCTCCCTCTCTCTCTGCCCCTTCCCTGCTCATGCTCTGTCTCTCTGTCTCTCAAAAATGAATAAATGTTAAAAAAATTTTTTTAAAATATAATGTGTTGTTGTTGTTTGTTCCGGACATGAAGTACATAAACAAAACATATCATATACATCTCTGGATACCTCCCAGGTCCTGATTCAGTGGTCACTATTTTCTATCTTACGATATCGTTGCTTTTACATGCACCTTTTTACCGTGTTTCCTAGAGAAGGGTCCATGTTGGGTTCAGTTGGGACCCTGCTATCCCAAAGAACATAGCCTAGAGTCAGTAAAACTACGCGCTGGGCTGTGAATGAGTTGACGAATATAAAATGCAAATTGTAAGCGTCATTGTGACATTCTTCAATTGCCTTGCTATGGTGCCCATACATAAAGAATTCGTCAGAAGACGCCAAGTGTGGGAGGTCCCGAGACCCCAACTCAGAGGCTCTCCTTTTCTGAGGTATTTCCCTCTGGAAAGTCACAGCATCTGTGCTATCCAAGCGTGTCACTTAGAGGCAAGATCCAAGTCACTGGAGACAGACGCAATTACCTCTTTGTTACCTCTTTGTAGACACGTGGTGACTACATATATCCTGATCCTGGTATTTTTGTGAAGTTAATTCATGTGACCTATGAGCCTTTTAGCAAAACCGCAAGGAGAGAGACAGAATGAGATTCTAAAGGAAAAGTATATAAAACAAAACAGTTTAGAGATAGTTAACAACATATATTCAGCTATCGCTTTAAAAATCAAACTTGAGCGGCACATGGGTGGCTCAGTCGGTAGAGCGTCCGACTACGGCTCAGGTCATGATCTCGCGGTTCGTGAGTTCGAGCCCCACGTCCGGCTCTGTGCTGACAGCTCGGAGCCTGGAGCCTGCTTCGGATTCTGTGTCTCCCTCTCTCTCTGCCCCTCTACCATTCACGCTCTGTCTTTTTGTCTCTCTCTCGAAAAAAAAAAAAAAAAAAAAAGTTAAAAAAAATCAAACTTGAAAAAAAAACACCTCTTAAATTTTTTTAGTTCATCTATTCTAGGGGAGAAAAATGTCCATAAGTTAGCTGAAAACTCACATGATGTTTTGAGATGCCTTCATCTCATCATGAAAATATTCAAGAGAATCAATGTAGCCTAAGCCCTTTCTTTCTTCTTTTTCAAAGGTGCAGTCTTTTTGTTAAAGGTCAATGAGAAGCATTGGCCCCATTTCTCTGCAAGCGTCTGGCGTGCCGTCAGGACAAGAGTAGCGATGAGCCTGTGGGGGCGCTGGGGACAGGAGAGGCTGGGGAGGACTGCTGGGGACAGGAGAGGCTGGGGAGGACGGGAGGGAAGGATTTCACGCTTAATGAGTGCGTGTTTCCTGACGGTCCTGTCGCTGAGTGCTGGCAGTGCGCTAATCGAGTCCTTCCAGCGGGTGGCGGGGGGTTTCTACTAGCCTCTACTGGCAGATGGGGACACGAGGCTGAGAGCGCCCCAGGTCGTATGGCCCCTTCACCGGGACCCAAGCTCCTGATCCCCAACCTAACCGCACCCCCAGTTTCTCAGATGCTTGTATATTTGGAAAGATGTGGCAAAATAAGTGACATGGAGGCGAAGGGCGGTCAGCAAGGCTGTCTTCCCTGGTGGAACTTTTGCCCCGAGGGATGGACCTTTGTGTCCGGGCTTCCGAGGACTTTCCTAACGATCAGTAATTTCGTTCTCCAGTAGCAACAGCCCAATTTTAACCTTTCATTGGCTGTCGGCAGAAAACACTACACAAGTTAAAGATTTGAAAGTTAAAAAAATAAGAAAACAACTTCTCCAACCGCCCCCCCGCCTCCAACCTTTACTGGCTTCATTATCATTTCCTGCTCTCTTAACTCTTCTTACCAACTTTCTCCCCATATTTCTTTTCCTATGCAAGGTCTTCAATATCTGCTGATCACAGTGGCACCAGTGAAGTGAAGGATATTGATCCGTAGATGGACACATTGTGCTGCTTTTACCGCCCAGAGCCGTGCGCTTCCCTTGTGATAAGTTACAATATTCAATTCGGCTACACTTCACTTTTACCCCTCTTCCGTTCCCAGTCCCACCGCCTTTCGTTTGTGTTTTTGTGAAACAACATAAAATTGGCTAAACAAAATGTTAACTCTGTGAAAAAGCCATTTAATTCTAGGTGATAAAACAAAAAAAAAATCAGCTATTAAAATATTTCATACTTAACAGGATTTGGAGTGAGTACTTACATTTATGAATAATCTTCACATAAGGAAAGAGGACTTGGAAAACTAAGGGATTGTAATTTCACGGTCTCTAGAATTTATTGATAGAGATGGATTAAGCAGCCTAACCAGAAAGCAAGTTACAGGCATTCAGGTTTTGGGAGGGGGTGTTAAAAATGATTCAAACTTTCTACTGGTTTCTTCTCCTTTACTGACTGGGGGGAGAGGAGGGGATGCCAGAATTCAAAAGTATAATCAGTCATTGGTTTCATTCTCCTATGTATCTTTTAGTTCTAGAGTATGGAAACTAATTAAAAAAATCCGACTCCTGACTTTCACATGACACGGGCAAGTTTAAGGAAAAGGAGACAAACAAAACAGATCTGGTCTTCATCTGTGGCCATCTGGCAGGAGTCATTACAAGAGGTGGTGACAATTCCTTGTGGTTTCCTTGTCCAAGCAAACGCACGGCTCCAGGAGCTCTGGGCTCCTACACGTTCTTGGCCGGGAGTCAATGTGAAACGGTGAATAAGAATCTTCATTTTTAGGTCCCCTCATCTGAAAACACTGAGCATCTATATCCCATTGAAGTAATTCAGACTCTATGTTCCTGAACAGTGGAAATGATGCTGGAGGATGAACCGCGTCATATAGAAGCTTTTAAATATTATTTTTGCAAGTTGGGACAATATCAACATCATAATTACCTTGAGATGCATGGAGAATCTAAAAATGTGGTTGTTTTTGTTATTGAGGAGGAGTTTTGATTTGAAGGGCCTTTTGATTTGTTCTTCCAGGGTTGGTTCTATGCACAGGACAAATGTGGCCTCTCCAATGCACCATGCACATTCTGAAGAAGGAACGGACTTCAGTTACCTTAGCCTTGCCCAAGGAAAGCTTACGTCGGACACTTAAGGAAGTGTGGGGAACTTCTCAGAGCACCGTTCGATGTTACAGAGCCTGTATGTCTCAGGTGTTACAGAGCTCCAGACTGGTTTCTGATTTATTAATTCATACAGTTCCTTGGGCCTATAATAAACTCCTCACTAACCTGTGATATTTTCCTCAGTCACTAAACACAAGGAATGATTAGGGAGCTTTACAAACAACACTATCCATTTAAGCTGGTTCTAAACAAGAATTCAAAAGAAGGTTGAATCATTTCCATGTCACATAGGTGATCGAATCCACTGTGAACTACAAAACTATAGTTACTGTAGATATATGTTTTCCTATCTCTGTGATATTTTAAAGTTTTTATTTATTTATTTTTATTAGAGGGGTAGTTATTGAGTCCTAGGGAGACCTACAGTAATTCTTGACCTATGGAAGGGCAGATACCTTCTTCTTCAAATAATTTTGAGTTCCTTTTACTCTTGTAGACTGATTTTTATTTTTAATTTATTTTTATTTTTTAAATGTTGTATTTATTTATTTTTGAGAGAGAGAGAGAGAGAGAGAGAGAGCGCAGGGGAAGAGCAGAGAGAGGGAGAGAGAAAACCCAAAGCAGGCTTCACGCCGTAAGAGCAGAGTCTGACGGGGGCCTCGAACCCACGAACCACTGAGATCATGACCTTAGCTGAAATCAAGAATCATAAACTTAACTGACTGAGCCACCCAGGAGCTCCTAGGATGATTTTTAGATATGTGTGTATGCAATTCTCTGAAATCCGCTTAAGAAATTTTGATTAGAACTTTGAAAATGATGTATCTATTTGTCTTCTCTTTTTCCTTAAAATCTATCTATCTATCATCTATCTATCATCTATTATCTATCTATCTATCTATTATTATCATCTTTTACCTATCTGTTATCCATCTATCTATTATCTATGTATCTATGTATCTATTATCTATCTATCCATTATCTATCTATCTATTATCTATCCATTATCTATCTATTATCTATCTATCTATTATCTATCTATCCATTATCTATCTATCTATTATCTATCTATTATCTATCTACCCATTATCTATCTATTATCTATTATCTATCTATCCATTATCTATCTATTATCTATCTATCTATCTATTATCTATCTATCCATTATCTATTATCTATCTATTATCTATCAATCATGTATCTATTATCTATCTATCTATCTATCTATCTATTATCTAACTATCTATTATCCATCTATTTACCTATTATCTATCTACCTATCTATTATCCATCTATCTCTTTATGTATTATCTATCTATCTATCTACCTGTCATCTATTATCTATCTATCTATTATCTATCTGTCTACCTACTTATCTATCTATTATCTATCTACCTACTTATCTATCTATTATCTATCATCTTTTACCTATTATCTATGTATCTATTATCTATCTATTATTATCTATCTATTCATTATCTATCCATTATCTATCTATCCATTATCTATCTATCCATTATCTATCTATTATCTATCTATCTATCATCCATCTATTTATCTATTATATATCTATCTATTATCTATTTATCTATTATCCATCTATTATCTATTTACTATCTATTATCCATCTATCTGTCTATATGTATTATCTATCTATCTATCTATCTATCCGTCGGTTTGAGTGTCTTAAAGCCTAATGTTCAGTGTAATGGTATTTGGGAATGGGGTCTTTGGGAGGTAACTGGCTTTGCATGAGGATGGGGGTGGAGTCCCCATGGTGGGATCGGTGGCCTTAATAAGGGATGTAGGGACCAGAGCATGCAACCTCTCTCTCTCTGTACCATGTGAGGACACATCAAGTCAGTATCTCCCTGCAAAGCAGGAAGAGGTCCCAAACCAGGAACCAAATCAGCTGGCACTTTCATCGTGGACTTTCCAGCCTCCAGAACTGTGAGATATGTTTACTGTTTAAGCTACTTCATTTTGGATTCTGGCATAGCAGTGTCGACCAACTAAAACAAAGACTTCGAACATCGTATTATTTAAAAAAACTTATTTATAGGGGTACCTGGGTGGCTCGGTCAGTAAAGCATCTGACTCTTGATTTTGGCTCAGTCATGATCTCATAGTCATGTGATTGGGCCCCAAGTTGGGTTCTGTGCTGACAGCATGGAGCCTGCTTGGGATTCTCTCTGTCCCTCTCTCTTTGCCCTTCCTCATTCACCCTCTTTCTCTTTCTTTCTCAAAATAAATAAATGTTTTAAAATATACTTAAAAAAACCCTTATTTATAGGCGCTTTAGAGTTTGTAGTAGCTGTTGTGAAGTATTTATTTATATTTATTAGATTATTATTATATTACAATTGAGTTTTTGTTGGTGTGTAGTAATATTACTTGAGTTCTGATTTGGAGCACAGAGAGTTTTTCAATGTTACTTTTCCTGTTAATTGCTTATCTATTCTCTTAAAAGTCCTATGAGGATGATCCTATAAGTCAATGGCAATAATAATTTTATTTTTTCTTAGATTAGTTATTTCACGAACGATGCTCTGTTTGTACTCCCGTTAATGCAAGCCATTCACTTCCATAAATTGGTCCCAGTTTCCCAGGGTGACTAGCACAGAGTAGGTAGATTAAAACAGAAATTTATCCTCTCGCAGTTCAGAAGGTCAGAAGTCTGAAATCCAGGTGTTGTCAGGTGTTAAACCTGGAAGGATTGTTCCCTGCCTCTTTGGTTTCTGGTGGTTGTTGGTAATCTTTGGTGTCTCTTAGTTTATGATAATATCACTCCAATCTCTGCCTCTGGCTTCACATGGCTTTATTCCCCATGCGTGTCCCTGTTCAAATTTCCTCCTTCCTGTAAGGGCACTTGGGTCAGGGACTGCTCTAATCCAGTGTGACCTCATGTTAACTTCATCACACCTGTGAAGACCTTGTTTCCAAATAAGGTCATGTTCACAGGTTCCGGGTGGACACAGAAATTTTTTGAGGGGAGGGTACACTATTCAACCCAGTAGAGTCCAACCCCTGGCACCCCAAAATTCATGTTCTCTCATGTGCAAAATACATTCATCCCATCTCAGCATCCTCCAAAGTCTTAAACCATTCCAGCATTACCCCTACCTCCAAACCTCATCTAAATATTACCCTTTGGAAAAAGTTCCAAATCTCATTATCCAAATGATCTAAATCAGGTATGAGTAGGACTCTTGGTCGAATCCATTCTGGGCCCAAATTTCTTTCCCTCCGCAGAACAGTGGGACCAGAAAACAAGTTATTTGCTTCCAGAGTACAATGGTGGGACAGCATAGGATCGCCATTTCCATCCAAAAGGGATTAATGGAAAGAACAAGGGTGGGGGTGGAGAGCTGGGGAGGGGACTGGTCCAGAGAAAGTTCTTGACTCCTCCAGGAAAGCTCCACTAGGTTAAGGCTGAGAACGATCCTCTGTGGTTTGATGCTCTGTCCTTGGGGCCTTCCAGGATGGCAGCTTTGCCTTCTGTGGAGTCTGGCCACAGCCCTGCCCTGGAAGTCATTCTGTCTGTCTGTCCCTGTCATTCCATGCTGGCCGTGGTTCTGCCGATACAAAGTTCTCGAAAACCTTGTCAGTCTCCAGGGGACGTCAGAGACCAGCTCCTTTAAATGTGAGCATTCTACGCCGTTCCTTCCTGGATAACCAGCCAGAGAAGGTCGACTGGATCCACGAGTCCCACATCTAGTCTCTTTAACAAATGGTTTTCCAGCCACACCCTTGGCCCTGTTTCTAGAGCAGGCTATCTGGAAAGACTGAGAATTTTCCAAATCATCGAGTGCTGGTTTCTTTTCGCTTAACAGCTCATTGCTCAGTTTCTCCCTTTCTGTAGCATTTAACTACAAAAAGCAAGGAGAAACCAGGTGACACCTTCCAGTTTTGCTCGGAAATCTCAGCTCAATACCCAAGTTCACTGATTACAAGTTGCACTTTCCACCCAGTGGTAGAACCCACAACGTGGCCAAGTTTCTGCCGCTTTATAACAAGGTAGCCTTTCTTCCAGGCTCAGGTGACGCGCTCCCTATTTCCAGCAGGGACCCCGTGTCTGTCGCTTCTGTTCGCTTTTCCTCGTGCTGATTTGTTTCCTGTGGTGTCATTTTTTTCAGTTCATCTTCAGCCGCCTTTGTTGTTCGACGAGCCCTGTGTTGGGGCATCTGTACAACTTGTATATCCGTTTAATGCTTTATTTTGTTGCAGTTCCCATTGTCTGCTGATTGTGCGCAGTAACGCAACTGATTTCTGATCTTTGTAAATTCAATTTTGGATTTCGGTAGTTGTTTTGTGGGTTTCCTAGGATACTTCGTGCAAACAGCCATGCCATTTTCTGTTGTGCTCCATTCTTCCCTGACGATGTAAATTTCTTCCTGGTCCAAGTCACCACTGTCCCCTGTCTTTGTCTTCTTATCTGAGATGGTCTTTACCTTCCTGAAGAATATGTTTGTTGGATGTAGAACTGTGGCTTGACAGGTTTTTTTTTTTTTTCCCTCTCCTCCAGCACTTATTATGTTGTGCCTCTGTCTTCTGACTCCAAAATTTCTGACAAGAAATCAGAAAATATTTGAATCAGTTTTTTTCTTTTTTGCATGTGGGTAATGTATCATTTTTCTGTGGCTTATTTTAAAACATTTTTTTCTTTGGTGTTCAGTATTTTGACTATGATGTGCTTACTCATTTTTGTGCACACCCACTCTCGGGATTCAGCGAGTCCCTTGATTCTCTAAATTAGAGCTTTCGCCAAACTGAGACTTTTTCAGCCTTTTTTTTGGTATTTTTTTTATTTTTTGAGAGCATATTTTCTTTTAGGCCACTGAGATGAGTTAAAACACATAAAACCAAACCCGGTCTGCTTATCCCAATACATGTTCATTTGGGAATCAGTGTCCATCGATGATTGTCTTTTCTCTTGAGAATGGGTTTGTTCGTCCTTTCTTCATCTGTTGGCTGAATCTACTGTTTCCTGAATACTCTGAAGGTTTAGAGACTCTGAATTCTGTCGTATTCCCAAATAGAGTGCTGATTTTCTAAGCTTCAGCAGGCAATTAATCATTTTGGACTGATAAACATTGCCTTTTTGGTGCAGCTCAAAATTCACTTTAAAATTCTGTGAGTTTGCACGATTCAAAATGAGCCAGTCAGTTGGCCAAACTTTTTACACGGAACTCCACCTCTCTCTGGCTCTGTTCTTTTCGGAATATCTTCCTCACTTTCTAGTGGCAATGGTTATTCCAAACCCTGTCCTGTGTTTCTGAAGGCCAGAAAAAGTATGGATTTCCATCAGTGTTTTACCCTGTCAGTGCTGAACCCAGCCTGACTCTCAGGCTTAAGTCATTAAAAAAACAGGAAAATCACTCCAGGCCATTCTTTCTTCCGAACTGATTCTCTGTTATAAACTTCCTGCTTTTGTTCACTCTCTGCTACCTCCAGGCAGGTTTTAAAAAATTTATCCAAGTGTAAAGCTGTTATTTGTGGGAAAATTGGTCTGGCAGGAGCTTCCGTGGCCTCGCCTGATGTGGAGCACAAAAGACATAGTTTTGCATTTTCCTTGGCTGGACTCACCAATTATTTCATGTACCCAAAATATATTTTCTCTTAATTTACCAGCTTGGGGGGGTCCATGACCCCCCCTTTTTTTAAGCTTATTTATTTTGAGAGAGAGAGAGAGCACATGTGAGTGGGGGGGAGGGCAGAGAGACAGAGCGAGAGAGGGTCCCAAGCAGGCTCTGAGCTGTCAGCGCAGAGCCTAACGTGGGGCTCAAACCCACGCACCGTGAGATCGTGACTTGAGCTGAAGTCAGACGCTTAACCGACTGAGCCAACCCAGGTACCCCCACAACCTTTTGATAATATTTTTGTATTATGTCGCTATGTGAAGATCAAACTAGGATTTAATTTTTCACAAAAAGTATTTTCTTCCCCCAAACCAGAGTCTCATGAGAATGGCTAGTTCTTTTGTAGTATTTCTGGCCCTGTTTGGGGCACGTTTCTATTTCTAGAACTCTTACTGTGAACAGCATTCCTTCAAGAGTCTCGACATTAGGCAAATGTCTGTTTGAAGTTTCAAACCTTGTATATGTTTAAGACAATGTACTCTCTTCTCTTCTGGTGTGGGTATTAACACATACTTCTTTTCATACCTAGGAGATTATCACACACCTAGGAGATTTTCACAGCCTTTAACCGACTGAAAGAAATAGAAAAGTATCGAAAGAATTATAGTCCTTGATAAAAGACTCCTTGATCAACGAGCAGGAAAGATGGCCTCTGCTTGACGAAGCCACTTGGAATGTGATACGATGACTTATTTTCCGAGTCTACCAGAGCAAAATTTCTAGATCCATTAGCGAGACAAGCCATAATCACAGAGTTTACAGATCTTGCTAAAAATAATGGGGACGTGTATGACAGTGGAATCACTACCCTATTCATCAGTGACTCTCTGAGATGAAAGGGAGAAGGGGCCAGAATGGCCACCAAATGTGTATTATCACTGTGCTTCATGAGTGATCACATTTCTTGTGAATATTCTGATGTTGTGTAAAGAGACCTGAAATATACTTTTTATGTAATAGTGAAAAACTTTTGAAAACCTCGACTGATGTAAAATTGTTTGCAAAATCAAAAATCCCTACAAGAAAGTATTGTAACATTAAAAAGAAAGTTATTCTAAAACAATGACTCATGAAAGAGTGTTAAGAGCCATATGCTTAACTGCTGAATCATTCCAAGAAAATCTTAGTGGTTTGGAACGTTATTTTTATTACTGGGTTAGTGATATTTTTGAAAATCCAAATATGTAATTATATATATTATATATATTATATATTATATGTAATATGTAATGCTTTTAGCAATGCATTAAAATAATAAGTAGCTAACGCTTTTATTGTAAACAGGCTGTATTGTGATAAAAATGCCTATCAGTCTGTTATTTTCCTAAAAACTCTAAGCAATACCATTACTCACTTGTGATTCATGTTTTCCTAATAATATTATATTCTGTATTGAGTTATAGTCTGTGGTATTGAGAACAAAGATTTTGCCTCTGGCTGTTATCTAAAAAGGCGAATAGAAAAACATTTTCTATATATTCTTACATAGAAAGAGAAATATAAGGAGAAATCCCTTCAACTATTTTGAACTTTGTGGAAGTTCGGATAATCAGGAGGTGAATTTATCACTACCATTATTTCCCAAACCAAAGCCCGGTGAAAAACAAAATAAACAGATTGCCTTTGAAGCTGGGTTCTATCCATTGCTGGTTGTGTAACTGTGGAAATATTATTTAAGATCCTCATTTTGTAATTTGTAAAATAGGAGTCCATTCTATTAACTTCTTCAAAAGATTGTTGGAAATAGTAAATTACACGATATGTGTGAAAATGCTAGGCATAGTATCCACAAATGAAAGAGTGTTTTTTTTTACACTTTTCCCTATATTCACAGTTTGTAAATTTCATTTTATTTATTTATTTTTCATTAAAATTTTTTAATGTTTATTTTATTTTTGAGAGACAGAGAGAGAGAGAGCACAAGAAGGGGAGGGGCAGAGAGAGAGGGAGACACAGAATCTGAAGCAGTTTCCAGGATCTGAGTTGTCAGCACAGAGCCCGATGTGGGGCTTGAACTCACATACCGTGAGATCATGACCTGTGCCAAAGTTGGGTGCTTAACCGACTGAGCCACCCCGGCGCCCCAACGCAGTTTGCAAATTTTAAATACATTATATTTTCCAGAGCAAACCGTGGAATTTTATAATACCTTTGATTCCCCACTAAATGGATCTTAACCACAAGGTTGTTTGAACAGACCTTACAGTCTAGCAAGATCAATCATAATAAAAAACTAACAAAATACGAGTTTGAAATCTCGTAGTGAAATGCACTAGCGAGGAATTCGCAGATGGAGAAATCTGTTGTGAGAAATGACCAATCTAAGTCATTTTGGTGCAAGTGTAATCTGCAAGGAGAAAAGAGCAGCCCACTCTAATATGCCTAGTAAATCATTATCCAGGGGATAAATTATGCATTTACGGTGAAACCTGAATGAGCTTGCTCTGGATCGGTAAAGACAGTGATTGCTAAAAATGTAGCTCTCCCAGTATGAAGAACGGGGCTTGCCTCTGTAACGTATTTCCAGAAGGATGCTCCCACCACGTAGTCCAACTGAGGACTTCACATTTTAAGGCACTCTATTTCCTCTGAGTCTGGTAAGTTCAAAGTCATGAAATTACTTATGAGTCTGAAAAGATACGGCCACGGGAGGGTCCAGAGCGGGTGATGGAGGAACAACCCCTGAAGCTCCTCTGCTCTAGGAAAGCAATGAGAACATTAGCAACAATGATCAGAATAGACTTTTTCAGAGCTCAGGAAACTAACCAAAGACAACAATCCAGGGAATGTTTATTTAAAAAAAGAAAAAGAAAAAGCAAACAAAAACCTGCTTAATCTTGGTAAGAACAGCAAGTTTTGTGGAGTTTTAACAGAACTTTTCCCATTCCCCCTCCGCGCTCTCAGCTCTGTGGTGGCCTTGGAAACACCATACGCTCCTGGGGAAGACGGGCAGCCTGGCAGCGACCCATGGCACAAGCCCAGTTCCCAGACAACTGTCATTATTTTAACCGGCTGTGGTTCCCAGAAGACCCCACTCGTCAGCCTTGTCTCGATCTGAACGGACTCAGAGATCACCGAGAGCAGCAGCTTTTTGGAAGGCATTTGTTGAAATTGATCAGGCAACATTTTCATTTTCCAGTGGCCCTAGGGTGGGTGACAATATGCCCAACAATAGGCCAACCAAAACGGTTACAAGGAAAAGCTGGAGGACGAAGATATCTTGTGTGTGTGTGTGTGGGGGGGGGGCGGTTAATAAAGCCCTGGCATATTCCTGGGCATCTGGAAGGCTCCGTGCACGTGCAGAACTGTGCTCATGCCCAGGGCTGTGCCCGTGCTTAGGGAAGATCTAAGTTGTGGAAGCTCTCATGGCTGGCTGACCCCGAGACTCTGCTCAAGTACAAAGTGAGGCTGAAGTAGAATTTTCAGACACCTGGCTGGGTCTTGAAGGCATTCGCGAACACCAGCACAGAGCCCGTCAACAGAGACTGAGAGCCTTCTTGCTTCCAGGCATTTAAGGAAATTCCTCTCGAATCATTAGCTGACCGCGAAGCTAACTGAGCACAAAGAACACAGACTTTCAGAACTGGTTCTGAACATTCATTAACAAAGAACAACACACACTGTGTGTCTGTATGGATCTGGTTTCCAGTGTTGACATTACATTATTTAAAATTCCCGTTTTAAACAAAAATCGCTGTATGTGCAAAGGAAGAGGAAGGTAGGACCTATACAACAGAAGAAAAGCCGTCAACGGAGACCACTCCTGAGGAAGCCCAGATACTGTGTTTAGAAGGCAGGGATGCCATTCACGAAACTGCTTGTCCTGGGTTTGGCAATGCCCCCCACCCTCACATCCACACCCATCAAGAACTTCAGACAGTGAGCTTATTTGAAAATACAGTTTTTACAGATGGAACTACCTAAGTCACAATGATGTCATCCTGGATGAGGGTGGGGCCTAAGGGTGTCTGTAGGACTCGATTCAACATCAGCAGAATACACAGTTTTCTAAAGAGCATCTGGAACATTCTCCAGAATAGATCATAGGATAAGCTGTAAAGTGAGACCCCCCCTTTTTAAACAAAAAAAAAGTTTATTTATTTATTGAGAGAGTGAGAGAATCCCAAGCAGGCTCCACACTGTCAGCGCAGAGCCCGATGCATGGCTTGAACTCACAAACCATGAGATCGCGACCTGAGCTGAAATCAAGAGTCAGAGGCTTAACCAACTGAGCCACCCAAGAGCCTGAAATGAGACCCTTTTTACAGTTAAAAATACTGAAACAGTGAGATATCAACTCTGATCGTAGCGGAATAGTATTCGAAATCGGCCACAGAAGAACAATTAGGAAATTCACAAATCTGTAGAATGTGTTCAAGAGACAAATCCACAGAGATTTGTCTAGATCAGTGTCGTCCAGGGGCTGAGGGGAGGGGGGGGAAGGGGCATCCTGCTAGTGGCTACGGTATTTCTGTTCTCTGGAGTGAAAATATTTGAGACGTATATAGCGGTGATGAATAAACCACTCTGTGAATAAGTACACTGAAAACCACTGATAGGTACACTTCAAAAATGTGAATTTCATGGTGTATTTTAATCTCATTTGTAAAAATGTATGGAAAAAAAAGGCATAGCCATGGAATAGAGAAACAGACCTCTTGACACACACACACACACACACACACACACACACACACCATATATATATATTTAACAGGAGCACTTATGGCCAGAAACGGACTAGACACAGGAACCGTTTTCACAGGAAAATTACAAGCGCTCATATCCTGTATTTCAAGCAATCTGGATTTGGTAACAAAACCCACGACGGCCGTTCGTTATGTAACTGTTTGTTTTAAAATATACTGACTTAGTGGAGACAGTGAGTCTTTAATTCCCACTCATTTATGTGGTAGTCATAGCACCTCACCAAAACGTTCCAGTCTTAATCATAACAGGATTTGACATATTTGGGCAATTCTTTACATACTGTTCACATTACCTCATTTCATCCTTGCAACAACCTTTTCAGCTAGACTCAGCACTTTTGTTCTCATTTTATGTATGAGGAAACCAAAGAGCAGAGCGTGTGAGGGTCCTATTCAAGATATCATAATACACCATTGATGGAGGCAGTCCCTGGCTCCTGATTCCCATTCTTAAATTACTTCCCAAACACACAGAAGGGAGAAAGAACTCCAGCTAAGAAAAGTGTCCATTAATTTAAACACTTGGCGAGAACATTTCTCCTACTGGCTTAAAAAAAAAAAAAAATCAAGCCAATATGTGGTTTCATTGTAGTGAATGAAATGTTCCCTCAGCTTTATTTTTAATGCCTTCCTCTTTTGAATGGGTTGAAGAACCTTTCATATCTAGCAGTTTTTACATTGTGAGACAGACTGTTCGTATCATCATGTTACTCTTTTATTTATTGATTTATTAAAATTTTTTTTAATGTTTATTTATTTTTGAGAGAGAGGGAGAGACAGAGAGAGAGAATGTGAGCAGGGGAGGGGCAGAGAGAGAGGGAGACACAGAATCCGAAGCAGGGTCCGGGCTCTGAGCCATCAGCACAGAGCCTGACACGGGGCTGGAACCCACGAACCGTGAGATCGTGACCTGAGCCGAAGTAGGACACTCAACCGACTGAACCACCCAGGTGCCCCATCACGTTACTCTTTTAAAAAGACATTTTGATTCTGGGTAGTTCACCGATGCAAATATGTTAACATGCTGGAACTTCATCTCTGTTTGTAGAAAATCCCAAGACGCGTGGAGAAGTTATTATGAATAGAAACAGGTCTACGCCTCAGGAAGAAACCCACCAGGAGGCTGCAAACACCCCGTGAAACCTGGCCCAGGGAGGTGATGCTCTGTCCTGCAGACAGAATACTGACAGGGAAAACTCTTTGAAATCCAGGAGCCCCGTTGACACGGGGCTTCCAGGAGTTTCTATCTCGGTGCTTTTTTCCACACCACCTAGATTCGCTTGGCTGTGCCATCGGAATCTCTGACTGGAAACTGAATGGACCCAGAGTCTGTTTGAGGACTTCTGGGACCCGATCAGCTGACATCACCCAGGGCCCGAAACCGAACTCCACCCGGAGTCGGAGGTGGGGAATCCCTGGGGACTCGTTCCCATGACTCACCCCTGCTGTCTGCAAACAGCCGCTGGGAGACATGCCTGCTGAGTGTTTACTTACCGCGGTGACCGTGCCCTTGCCACTCCTGAGTGATTTTAAGTTGGACTGAAACAAAAGGAAACTCAAATGAGAACACAGTGTGACAAAGACTTTGCCCTTTCTCCAGAAACTCCGGATCTCGGGAGAGCCCTGTGCGGTAGCTGCCCTCGGCTGGGCTGGAGATTTGTGTTTACAGGGAACGTGAAAATCCAGGAAACTCGGACAGGGCTGGTAAATGTGAAGGAGGAAGAAACAGAAGCCAGGCTAGTTGGGCATGTGTGTGGGGCGGTTAACGTCATTGTAGTAAAAACATGTTTATTTGTGCCATTCTTAAATAGAGAGGTGTTTTCAATGATGCTGAATGAGTTCATTCAAGCTTTTCCTGAAAAAGACTGCTTTAGGTTAACCTTTTTAAAAAAGGACTTTGTTTTTTAAATTTTATTTATTCATTTTTTTAGTGTTTACTTTTGAGAGAGAGACAGACCGTGAGCAGGGGAGGGGCAGAGAGAGAGGGAGACACAGAATCGGAAACAGGCTCCAGGCTCCGAGCCATCAGCCCAGAGCCTGACGCGGGGCTCGAACTCACGGACCGCGAGATCGTGACCTGGCTGAAGTCGGACGCTTAACCGACTGAGCCACCCAGGCGCCCCAAGGCTTTATTTTTTTAAGAGCAGTTTTAGAGTCACAGCAAAATGGGGCAAAATGTACAGAGATTTCCCATATACCTCCTGTCCACCGCAACCCCCTCCAGCCCCGCCCCCCGCCCCATCAACACCCCTACTTGATGGCACATTTGTTACCAAGGATGAATCTGCACACACTTGTCATCATCACCCTGAGTCCACAGTTTACATTAATGGTCACATTCTATGGGTCAGGACACCTGTATAATGGCACATATGTACCATTATGATCCCATGCGGAGTATTTTCACCGCCCTAAAAAGTCCTTTGCGCTCTGCCTGTTCATCCCTCCCTCCCCCAAACCCTGGAAACCACTGATCTTTTTACTGTCTCCCTAGTCGTGCCTTTTTCCAGAATGTCATACAGTTGAATCACACATGTGTAATCTTTTCAGATTGTCTTCTCAGGTCACCTTCAGAGGGTTTTGGCTATTAAAAATTCAAGAGTGACAAATTTAGGAACTATTGCTGTGAAAGAATAATTAAGACTTGCCATACTTTAGCAGGTTATTATTGTAAAATGACGTTTTTTTCCCCCCCCTGGATGACACAGTTTTCTAAGGCACAGTGGGGATTAAAGAAAGCTGTCCACACCGACTCTGTTCTCAGAGAAGGACAGGAGCGAGAATGTACATGTCGGCCGGAGACAGACAAGAGGGATAGAGCTGTCTGGCTGTAAAGGGCCCCCCAGTGCCCGGGCCGGAGGGAGGTGCTCTGCAAACAGTGTTAGGGGAGGAGCCTTTATAGGCTGGACCATTCGGAGTCTTCGAGTCACAAGCTCACAGTTAAAACGGGACATGGGACACACGTAATCCCGTAGGCTGTTCATGCAGTCGGTGTCCTTTGTGGCCAACGGGGCTCCTGGGAGAGGAGCCCACGGAGGCGACACGTAGGACGAAGCCCCCAAAGCGCCCTTGGAGCTGAGCTGTGGCGTTGCCCTGAGACGCATGCCGAAGACTAGCTCTTTCTGAGAAGCGAGAGAACAGAAAAGGAGAAAGACAGAGTAGAAGGAGCCAGTGCAGACCTGGGTTGATCACCTCTGCCGCAGGGTCCGCTTATCTGCGCGCTGGCCACAGAGTAGGACACGTTTCTGCCAGAGTGACTGATTCCTGTTAAGGTTACAGTGAACTGTGTCACCACCTCCAGATACAGAGTATGAAATGACTTCCTAAGTCTATCTGGCATACACCTTCGGTTAAGTCACTGCAAAGGAGATATTGCATAAATGCTTTCTTGGCTACTTTTGCAAAACTGTGTTCTCTCAAGAGTAACAGAAACAAAATCTGCCTGTTTTTCATCACGTAAAGCAGTTTAGTTGCCATAATATGGCTTTTGTATATTGAGTCACTTAGCCTACTCTGCCATTTGGTGCCCCAGTTTGGCTCCTGGACGGGCCCACAGCTCGTAGACTTGAGTAACGCCCCACCCCCACCCAATCTTTCCTTTCTGTTAATAGGGTCCGGTGCGACCACGTGCCTGCTCATTGTCGGTGGTCACCCAGGGTCAGTGGGGTTAGAGGAGGTGGGAGGGAAAGAAGGGAAAGGGTGAGGAGGAAGAAGAGGAGGAGGTCAGCGGGGAGAGGACACAGAGAAGGGGACCCATGGAGGAATCTGCACAATGCAAGGTGCACAGGCTCCACTTGCTCCTGACTGTTTGTACAGCTTCATAACACCCATCGTGGGCAGGCTGCATTCTCTGTCACCTGTCCTCTGGCACCACTGATCACCGTCCGCCCTTTCCTACTGATCTGCGATTGGTGACGCTGATCTCTGCCTACTGTGTTGCCCAGGGGCCTGTGCCCTCTGGCTCCTATAGGGTCAGCCATGGAGGCAGGGACGGCGATGGGAAGGGGGGATGTTGGGGTGTTTATTCCCTCCCGACGCCCCGTGGCACCATGTTCCAGAAGTGGCTACCATCCCCTCGAGGCCCATCTTGTCCGCTCAGGCCCTGGGGTGGCTGTGGCTTCCTGTGGCTCTGGTCCCTGGTCACGTCACCACCTGCGGGAAGGGCATTTAGATCCCTTCACAGCTGGCACACTGCACCCCCACTGCTATGCAGGCCACTGTCACTTCTGCTGTGAAAAAGTGTCACAGCCAACAGCTCCTGGCCCACAAGGTTATGCCACTCTCTCCTCCTCGGGAACAGCTGGTGGCCAGCAACAGACTGAAGAGGGTATAAACAGGCCCCCTTTTAAAAAATACTTACTTATTTTTGAGAGAGAGGGAGAGAGAGAGAGAGAGGTAGTGGGAGAGAGAGAGGGAGACACAGAGTCCAAAGCAGGCTCTAAGATCTGAGCTGTCAGCACAGAGCTCGATGTGGGGCTCCAACTCACGGACCACGAGATCATGACCTGAGCTGAAGTAGGACGCTTAACTGATTGAGCCACCCAGGTGCCCCACAAACAGGCCCCTTTCTGCAGAGTGAGTCCCCCGCTGAACTCTCTTTGGCAAAACCCTTTGCGAATGCTGTCTACTTCCTGAATTTATCTGGCTGTCTATTATCTGTTTAGCTTGAGAGCAGAGACTGCCTGACTATGGCTCATAGATTACAAAAATCGAAGTTATTGTCCAAGTGAAAGTAAACATTCTACTGTTTTGTTCAGAAACAAAACCACGTTTTTGGTCTCCTAGAACGTATTCTTCCCCACTGACATGATAGAAAAGTTGGCAGACTGTGAGTTAATACATAGAAAAAGATGCATTAAGTAAGGACATGTTTTCGGTCAAGTTCACCGTGAAGTCCATTGCGTGGAGGGAAAATCAATGCAGAGCTTGTGAAACTTTCTCCGTTAATATGTACACAATATCAATATTGTCACCAGACAATTCTGCAAAATTTAATTGGCCAGGGCTCAAGAAAGGATGCTAAAATCCGCATATCATTCTTAATTCCTTCATTTTAATAGCAGTGAGGCATTATTAGCCCTGCATGTTTATACAGAGCTTTGCTCATTTCACGGCCTTTCACATAATTATCTCATTTGATCCTCACATCGCCCCATGAGTGACAGAGCACCAACCATGGCAAATATGACTTGCTGGTCCATCTTGCAGGATCCTGAACGGACTTCCCACAGTAGCTTACATGCTCTGTGGGGACGGACAGATTCAACATCCGTGGGAGGAGGCATTCTGTGAAAAAGAATCAATGTTTATGTTTGGAAATGACAAATCCCTGCTTCTAAGTATCACAAACCCTAATCTAGTATATTCCTGAATCATATATGATATATCTGGACTCGTTTTTAAAGCAATTATCCCAAGTTTTTAGAGCAAATTTGAGGGGCGCCTGGGTGGCTGAGTTGGTTCGGCATCTGACTTTGGCTCAGGTCATGATCTCATGGTTTGTGGGTCTGAACCCCATGTGGGGCTCTGCTGACAGCTCAGAGCCTGGAGCCTGGAGCCTGTTTTGGATTCTGTGTCTCCCTCTCTCTCTCTGTCGCTCCCCCACTTGAGCTCTGTCTCTTTCTGCCTCTCGAAAGTAAATAAATGTTTAAAAAATTTTAAAGCAGATTTGAGACTATGGTATAAAAAAGCCTGAACCAAATTTCAATATTTAACAGATAAAATCACACACCATAATGCGACAGGCACCGAAGCACTAAGACTTGACTTAGGTGCGTCCCATAGACTAGAATCTGCCATCAGGAAATACAGTAAAAGTAGATTTGCTTTCAAACAGATTTCCCCTTTGTTTTTTTCTCGATCTCTTTGGATCCGCCACTGTGACTACTGATGTGGCTATTTTAACTTGGTTATGGCTAAGCCAGGACTGTATTTACCACATTGTCTACGTTTTCCCTCCAAACCAGCACGTGTATCTGAATTTGGTGGCAACAGTTGAGAAAGACATTTGCCTTCGATGTCTTTTGCTGACTGTAAATAAATTGCCTGTAGATCTGGAGACTTCATCATATCAAACCCAGCTCTGAGGAAATGCTGAATTTCGCAAAAGATAACAACAACAAAAAACCCCCTTGGCTGAGTCAACTTCCAAAACAAATTAGAACTTCAGATAACTTCAAAATGAGGAAAGGCTTTTACCAGCTGTAGAGTTAAAATGCAGACGGTTGTCACAGTTTAGGCTCTTTATAAAAAATCACACACAAAAACCTGGGAAATTCAAAAAGAATTATTAAAGTCTCTCTCTCTGTGCGTATACTCTCTGTAGACTGTATCATATATATATATATATATATATATATATATATACAGTACTATATATTATATGTATATAACACTACATGCATATAAATATACACACAAACATATACATACATTTAAAATAGAATACTATAAAAATATATGTAGGAAGTATATAGAGTATATGAAAGTGTATTAAAGTACATAAGATACTCTCAAAACTGTAAAACACTGAATAAAGAAATTAAAGACGACACAAAGAAACAGAAAGACATTCCATGCTCATGGACTGGAAGAACAGATATTGTTAAAGTGTCCATACTACCCAAAGCAATCTACAGATTTAATGCAACCCCTATCAAAATACCAACAGCATTTTCCACAGAACTAGAACAGACAGTCCTAAAATGTCTATGGGACTGCAAAAGACCCCAAATACCCAAAACCATCCTGAAAAAGCAAAACAGAGCTGGAGGCATCAAGATTCCAGATTTCAAGTTATATTATAAAACTGTGGTAATCAAAACAGCATGGTACTGGAATAAAAACGGCTGCATAGATCAATAGAACATACTAAAAAGTCCAGGGGAAAAAAATCACAATCATATGGCCAACTAATCTTTGACAAAGGAGACAAGAATATGCAATGGGAAAAAGACAGTCTCTTCAACAAAGGGTGTTGGGAAAACTGAACGGCTACATGCAACAGAATGAAACAAGACCGCTTTCTTACATCCTAAACAAAAATAAACTCAAAATGGATTAAAAACCTAAATCTGAGACCTGAAATCATGCAAATCCTAGAAGAGAGCACAGGCAGTAACCTGACAACATTCTTAACATCTTTCTAGAGATGTCTTCTAAGGCAAGAGAAACAAAAGCAAAAATGAACTATTGGGACTTCATCAAAATGAAAAGCTTCTGCACAGTGATGGAAACAATCAACAAAACTAAAAGACAACCTGTGGAATGGGAGAAGATATTTGCAAATGACATATCTGATAAAGGGTTAGAATCCAAGATATATAAAGAACTTAAAAGTTTCAATGGCAAAAAAATGAGTAATCCAATTAAAAATGGGCGGAAGACCTGAACAGACATTTTTCCAAAGGCATACACACAGCAGACAGATACATGAAAAGGTGCTCAACATCACTCATCATCAGGGAAATACAAATCCAAACTGCAGTGAGATATTGCCACGTATCTGTCAGAATGGCTAAAATCAAAAACACAAGAAACAACACGTGTTGGCGCAGATGTGGAGAAAAAGGAACCATCGTGCGCTGTTGGTGGGAATGCAAACTGGTGCAGCCGTCGTGGAAGATAGTATGAACGTTCTTCAAAAAGTTAAAAATAGAATTACCCTATGATCCAGCAATCACACTACTAGGTATTTACCCAAAGAATGCAAAGACACTAATTCAAAGGGATGCGTGCACCTCTATGTTTATTGTAGCATTATTTGCAATGGACAAATTATGGAAGTAACCCAAGCGTCCACGGATGAATGGACAAAGAAGATGTGGTATATATATAATGGCATATTATGCAGCCATAAAAAGAATGAAATCCTGCCATTTGCAACGACGTGGATGGATCTAGAGGGTTTTATGCTAAGCCAAATAAGTCAGTCAGAGAAAGACAAATACCAAATGATTTCACGCATTTGTAGAATTCGAGAAACAAAACAAATGAAAGAGGAGAAAAAGAGACAAGCCAAAACACAGACACTTAGTTCACTACAGAGAAGAAACTGCCGGTTACCGGAGGGGCGGTGGGTAGGCGATGGGTAAAGTAGGCGAGGGGGGTTGAGAGCACACTTCTCTTGACAAGCACTGAGCAGTTTATGCAAGTGCTGAATCACTCAATTGTCCACCTGAAACTAATATAACACTATGTGAACTAGGCTGGAATTAAACTTAAAAAAAAAAGAAAAGAAAACCTCAAGGTATACAGAGTCTATAAAAGTGCATAAAAGTATAGGAAGTCGTATTTACCATAAAAGTATATGTGTAATACATGAACATTACTAACCGGTTCAATGTGTTCACATACTAACATTAGTCATATATACGAAGCATTAAGTAGCATATTAAAATATATGCTATTCTAATATATACTCTTTTAAAATATCCGAATGTATTTTTAGAAATGGAAAGAGATCTGGTTTTGTTTCTGTGTTTCTACATGTGAGGCCCACATTTTGCTCGATTATTCCATCAGCAGTGGTCAAGTTGGTCCCTGATTCTAAGCCCACTTCCCCACAGTGTATGTGTGAGTTTGTCCCCTCGCAGGCTTTCTGAAGAATTAGCTCAGGGTTTGTAATTTCACACACAACAGTCTCCGCCTCAAGAGATGCTTGCTAACAGCGGGTTGAGGACCCCTGGACAACTTACTAACGGCGGACAGTAGGGGGCAGAGGTGTCCACGTTTCTCTGATTTGGGGAGCTCGGCTTCTGTGTGGAGTCCCGGAAACAGTTTGACTTCAGACATTTGCTACGGTCACAACTTTCGTAAGAAGATTTCTGGTCTGTTCTCTTACTTTCCAGCCTCCAAACAGGTAACTTTTTACCATTGTAAAAGTAATACAAATTTATAGAACAAAATTTGGAAAATACCAAAGGTACAGCAGCAGAAAAAAAACCAAACAAACCACTCAAATTCCCACTGTCGAGGAACAAATATTCGATAATATTTTGTCTTATTTGCCTTTATACTTTTGTGTGTGCATGTGCATATATACAAAATATTATAATGCATGAATACAATAAATACAAAAGAGCATTGTATATATCGTTTTCATTCACACATGTACAGTTTTTAAAAATGCAGATCACTCTGTAATATTCAATTATAATTTCTGTTTCTTTTGCTGAGTTTTGGTCGTGAACAGATAAAATTCATTACAGAATACACCAGGCTTAAGCACTTTGCAAAAGGGATTAAATATTGCATGACCGCGGGCTGTGTGACGGAAATAGAAGGGGTCTCTCCTCTTCAGCATATCTGGGTCACAGAGACCCGGGCATGATGAGCTCATTACAAACCCACATTCTACAGTATTGTTGCAAAGAGTCTTAACTAGCTCAGGAATGTCAAAGTCTCAGCATATCTCATGGTCTATAAACTCTCACTTTATATGCATGTAAGTGTTTTATATTTTGTGCCCGTGGGATTTCCATTTTGAGATTGTTCTAGCCTTTTTCCTACATGTGCCCCACAGTATTTACTTAGAATAGTTTTCAACCATTTTAGTTCTCTGTCCTGTAACTTGGAAAGCTTGACTAATACAATCTTTCAGGCTGTCAAGAACTAATAGTCAGAAATTAAATCAGTTCAGTTTACTCTTTCTCTGAATAAAAATGTGTGAGGAGCTATGATAATCTAATTCATGGAAAAATGGTAAACAATGCAGACTATCAACTTTCTAGCCTGTGTGTGAAATGTCACTTTCAGAAAATGATGGCTAGGAAGTGATGATTTTCTCTGTAACTTGTATGTTCACTAAAAAATAAATAAAGACTTGTTTCTCATTCAATAAATGTTGCTGGAAATCAGATATCCATGTGCAAAAAGTAGATAATATTAAAAAATAAATTCCACCTAATGTGGGACTAAATATGAAAAGCAAAACTTAAAAAATGTAGAAGAAAATATAGAGAAAGTCTCTTTCCATCCATAAGGAAGAAAAGAATTATTATTATTATTAAAAAAATTTTTTTAACGTTTATTTATTTTTGAAAGACAGAGAGAGACAGAGTGCAAGCCAGGGAGGGGACAGAGAGAGAGGGGGAGACGCAGAATCCGAAGCAGGCTCCAGGCTCTGAGCTGTCAGCACAGAACCCGACCTGGGGCTCAAACCCACAAACCATGAGACCATGACCTGAGATGAAGCCAGATGCTTAACGGACTGAGCCACCCAGGCACCCCGGAAGAAAAGAATTATTTAAAGCAAATCCTGAATCATGAAGGCAATCCATCAATCAATAAAATACGTAATATGTTAAATATTAGACCAAATGTTCCACAGTAAAGATAACGAGCCACAAATAGGAAGAATAAATACACTGATAGTGTGTATAACCCATAAAAAATTAGTAATCAAACCACTTAAAGTTGTCTAACAAGTCCCCCAGGAAGAGACCTAAAAAGGGAAACAAAAAGTGAAGGAGAAGAAGAAGAAATTCACTGAAGATGAAATTTTCATGGCCAACCGAGAGGTGCCATGGTGTTAAAAGAGTGGGGGTGGGCTGGGAAATAAATGGACTGCCCCTTAGCAGAACAGGTGAGTATAGTTTTGTGTAGTTACCAACTAGAATACGTTGCTTGGATTTTTGTATTCTTAAAATTGTTGAAATGGTCTTGGTCTCTCTTTCCAACAATTTACACAAAGCTACGAAACAGGATTCAGTGCTATGTATGTAAGTTACAATTTACGCGCCAACGGAGAGAACTGCACGGAGTATGATTTTGTTCGCATATTCTCAAAGCAATGTGTTCTTTAACAACACAAGAACCGAGAGCTAAAACAAACTAAATTTATATCAAAGAAAATGGCTGTTCTTGCTATGAGAAAGAAAATGGCTGAAATCTTAGGTGTCTTTGGATGAGATGGGAACAATTGAAACGGAAATAAAGTTGCTTTCTGATTGCAAATTTGTGTTGGAGTAAAAGATAATCTCAGAATAGTGGAGAGTTCATGGAGTACTAAGAGCTGATGAGAGGTAATTCCTAGAACAAAAAAACACAGGCTAGAACGAATGGGCCAAACGATATTGTCTTGCTTTGGGAGGCTAGGAAGGTGGTCAGGTTAAGGTCTATAAGGAATTGTCATGGGGGAAAGGCTGCAGAGTGCAGAAAAAATAAAGAAAAAATCCAGCCACTTGATGATAGCACCATCTTCCGAAAATAAGGCTCTGATCTTATTTCCGTTTAATAACGTTTGATAGCTCCCAATTTCCCATAGTTTTGGGCTCGTACTCTTTCAATAGCAAGTTTGGTAGCATTGAAAAACCATCAGTGTGATTCCAAAAACCTTTGCAAAGACCATTCCTAAGAATCTGTCCCTCACGTCACCTCAGGACACTTTGCATGTTACTCCAGGTGTCCACTGAGCACCCTGGGCAAGAGATACCACCAACGGCTCTAAGATTTAGTTTCAATTTAAAATAAGTCCTGGGGCGCCTGGGTGGCTCAGTCACATCCGACTTCAGCTCAGGTCATGATCTCGTGGTTCATGAGTTCGAGCCCCGTGTTAGGCTCTGTGCTGACAGCTCGGAGCCTGGAGCCTGCTTCAGAATCTGTGACTCCCCCGCCTCTCTCTGTCCCCTCCCCAGCTCATGCTCTGTCTCTGTCTCTCAAAAAATAAATAAACGTTAAAAATTTGTTTTAAATAAGTCCTTGCAATGAACTCATTGGTAAATCCTTTAATGCCTTAAGGTTCAGAGAGAAGATTCGGATCCTGGGTCCTGCAGATGACTCAGTGTTATACAAAGCCTAAAACCTCCGGGTGGGGCCAGGGAGGCATCCCACATCAGTACAATATGGAATTACCTAATCTTTTAATTATTGGTTAGGAAACCAACCAGTTGCGAACACAGCAAGTCTTTTATGACTTTATGATGCCATTGTGTCTGTGAGCTCTCACCATTGGCTTTGCAGAATTTCTGTGTTAGTGAAATTGTTGAGATTGCTGGTCAAGATTATTTTGTAAATTTTATTTATTTGTTGTTAAAATAACACAGGCCACGTGGAAAGGATTATGTGGTGCCATTTAGCAATGGGTTGTGTCCCATTTAAATGCTTTTGCATTGTATACAGGTAATATTAAGATGGGGCAACTCATCCATCTGATCACCTACGAAATGAGTGAGGTTCTACCCTGATAACTGACCAAATTTGGAAGTAAAATCTATTAAATCTGCTTGAAGACACATATGCGTGTATTAAACCAAGCATGAGATAGTTAATTTCCCCGCTATCTAGCTGCAAATTTTTTTCATTTTCCTTATTTACTTTTTATTAATGAAAAACTCTTAACCATCAATTTTAGGTCCACATTTTTACATAGTACCTGACAGGAAATTAGTAAATAAACACCGATAACAGCAATACCCTGACTTCTCCCCTGCAACCTCTTCCCTCTGGGGAGTAGCTGGCCTCTGATATGTCACAAAGACTGAGCTCGAGACTTCACGCTGCACTTGGATGGGAGGCCACCGGTCTCTCGAGCCCAGCTGATTATTTTGTTTCCTGACCTTCATCAGTATGGGAACAGAAGAGTAGCCAGGGGAAGTCAGGAAAGTAGACCCTGGCTGTACAAAGTCGCCGAAGCTGGAAGCCCATAGGAAGAGGGCAGAAGGGCACAGCTAGAATAGCTAAATAGCCAGTGAGCGGGAGGTGGGCATTTGCAGTGGATTAAACCGGACAGTTGTGATGCCTCACTGAGCACGAGTCACGCCCCAGTTCTGCTCCCGGGGTACCTTAACACTCATAAGTAGCCTCCCCCCCTCATGACGAATGAAGACTTGCTCTGATTGACGTCCCGTTTGTGTTATTCACGTCTACATGTTCCGCTCCCAGATCTGTGTTCAAAGGTTTCAGCACTGACCTAAACCTTGACTGTTTATACTGCAGACAGTCTTTTCGATAAACTGGTGGTTTGAAGCCTGGGTGGTGGTAATGGGGGATCGGAAGGTGTGTAGGGCAGTGGGCAACACAGAGCAGACCAACTCACCAATAAAACTGACCGTGAAACCTGGACGGACAATTTTCTCTGGAACACCCCGGAGCATTGGGCTACACTCTCAATCCTAAAATAAGGCCAATGTTAGCCTCATATACGACGGTACAGTCATTTATCTCCAAAGCGGTTTTAGGCTCACAGTAAATTTGAGGAAAAGGTACAGAGGTGTCCCATATACCCCCTGACTCGATGTATACACAGCCTCCCCAGTATCCACATTGCCACCAAGAGTGACACGTTTGTTACAAGTGACTGATGAGCCCACACTGGCACATCATCATCATCCAAGGTCCACAGCTGACATTAAGGGTCACTCTTGGTGTTGTGCATTCTATGGGTTTGGAGAAATGCATAATGACATATATCCACCATTATAGTATCATACAGGGTATTTTCACTGCCCTAAAAATCCTCTGTACTCTACCTGTTCATCCCTCTTTCTCCCTAGTCCCTGGCAACCACTAATATTTTTACTCTACATAGTTTTGCCTTTTCTAGAAAGTTATACAGTTGGAATCATACACTGTGTAAGCTTTTCAGATTTTTTTTTTCACTTAGTAATATGTGTTTACGTTTTCTCCACGTCTTTTCATGGCTTGATAGCTCATTTCTTTTTGTTTCTTTTTATTTTTTATTTTTTTTAGCTCATTTCTTTTTAGTGCTGAATAGTATTCTATTGTCTGGGTGGACCGTGGTCTATTTTCTCATTCACCTATTGAAGGTGATTGCTTCCAGGTTTTGGCAATGACGAATAAACCTGCTGGAAACACCCGTGTGCAGGTTTTTGGGTGAACGTTACGTTTTCAGCTTCTTTCAGTAAATAAATGCCAAGCAGCAATCACGACAGTTTTAAGAAAAGAATGACACATGTCCTGGAAAATCAGAGAAGCAGAAGAAAAGAAAATGAAAACGTAATCTGAGATGGAGTTCTTGGGTTGTGCAATCTGTGTTCGAATCACTGGAAAGTAGGCCAGAGTGGGATCCAGGGAGCTTCTCACCCATGAAATGAGTGTTTTGTGAGCAGGTAGTCTCTCCATCTATTGGGTCAGAGTCTGGATTAGTCACACACTTCAGGTGACAGACTGGTGAAAACGTCGTCAGGGTTAATCAAAGGGTAACAGACATCTTTCCATTATGCACCTATTCACTTCCTGTCCACTGACTACCCTTCTGCATTGTATCATCAGCCACAGCATTATGCTTGGCATGGAAACAGACACTGTATAAGTGGCGGTGTTATTTTCACGTCAGGGGCCGCTTACGGCGATAGAGAGGTTTCTACGGTGTCACACTTTCCAGCGTAAAAGTCACATGTTTCCCCTAAAGTCATTTAATATTTCAATCCTGGAATACTCCACGATGTCAAACAATCTGAATCCTTTTACTTTTTGTTGTAGAAGTAGGTAAAGAAAACATCAACGTACATAAAAATCCCACAGAGGTCCCTTGAAGTCAAGCAGTAGATAATACTGCCTGGCAGTCCGTCACAGTGCTGAGGATTTTCATGATTCAGAAAACATCACAGTTGGGTGAAACCAATAGGACTTTTTATTAAATGTCACTCAGTCCCAGGGCTCGTTATGCGTCTGCGTTCCACTCATGGACTCCAACACTGGGGTTGCAGTCAAAAGACACCTTGAGTTGAACTTACAAATCCTGTCAGTTAGTCTTCCTCTGGAAGTAAAGGGACAAGCAAGCACCACCCCACCCAGCTCCAAGCTCCAATCACACACACACACACACACACACACACGAGAAAGAAAGAAAGAAAGAAAGAAAGAAAGAAAGAAAAAGAAATGAAGCCATGTCTCATTTAGGACAAAGATGCACACTTCTCTGTGTTGTGCATTTTTTTAAATTTTCTTTTAACATTTATTCATTTTTGAGAAACAGAGCATGAATTGGGGAGGGGCAGAGAGGGAGGGAGACACAGAATCCGAAGCAGGCTGCTGGCTCTGAGCTGTCAGCACAGAGCCTGACGTGGGGCTCGAACCCACGAACTGTGAGATAGTGACCTGACCCGAAGTCAGGCGCTCAACTGACTGAGCCACCCAGGCGCCCCCTTCTGTGCTGTGCATTTAAGTAAAACATGCACTTCTGAAGCCTAAAATTAGTGGCAAAGGAAATTTACAAGTCCCACTTACAAGTCCCCTTCATTTTCAGAATCGGTGCATTTTCTGCATGTGCACAGCACACATGTTTCATGGTGGCATTGCTGTGTGTGGTCTCATGGCAGTTGTGCACATAAACACACAAACGGAAAGGCAGGTAAGAGTCCTATCCTTCAGTGAGAAGGATCACAGGGTAAACAATGGTGACAGCGAGCGGTATTGCCCGTCAGCACAGACAGACTTCTCCCCAAACCAGCAGCTGCTCCCAGGCGACCTGGCTGTGCTGTGCTCCCCCCACCACCTGCCAGCACCTGGCTGTCTACAGTCGCCGGACCCGGCTGTGCCTCTCCAGTCTGGTGGCGCACATGTGAAGTGTAGACGCTAAGCTCCTCGACCCACAGACACGCACCCTTTATCACACCATCAGCATATCGTGTTGCAATGATCAACTTGCTTGTCGCCACCACTAGGCTGCATGCTTCCTGAAGGTTGACCCTGGGTTTGACGTCCAGTGGTGGTGCTCCATACGTATTCCTGGAATGAGTATGTTGCCATGGCAGCATGAAATCAACGTAATTTTGTGGTTGTCGTTAATGTGAAGGATGTAAATAATACAGTTAAATCTACACAACTGCTACCCTGTAGGCCATGACTAATATTAATTGGTATCTCCATTCCTAATTACACATTCGTGTTCCTGTTGATGTTTCTACAATGAACAAAACGCTGGCTCCGGGAAAATCCCCATTCTTTGGAAACAATGGCAGGAGAACACATGTGTATTCCCACTTCATGCAAGAGACTTCCATGGGTAAAAATAAGTTGTGCATGTTTGATGATGAACTCTGGAAAAAGAAAAGAAAAGACATGTCTGTTGTTCCGGGCCCTGAGTTGTTGTTTGAAAGTGTTTAATGGAGACGGATGTTGTTGCCATCACTTAGGGATCGTATATATATTTCAACATTTTCATTCTGTTCCGTTTTCACACTTTCGTGTTTGGCAATATTGGGCAGCTGTATGCACACACTGAATTTTGAGCCACAAAAGTAGGGTAAGTCACCTAAAACGCCTACTGCGTTTGCCTTCCAGGATAGATAAATCATAGTAATTTCTACCTTAGATTCTTTTCTCAGACCTCCAATAATTATTTCTAATCTAATTCTTAATTTCTAGTATTATTATTTATTTTACTTCTATATGGTTTCCTATGAATATCAAACGGCTCAAAACTATCATTAGTTGTCATAACCAAATTTTGGTCATTTTGATAAAATCCAACATACTACTTAAAACTCTTCCTTCGGGGCGCCTGGGTGGCGCAGTCGGTTAAGCGTCCGACTTCAGCCAGGTCACGATCTCGCGGTCCGTGAGTTCGAGCCCCGCATCAGGCTCTGGGCTGATGGCTCAGAGCCTGGAGCCTGTTTCCGATTCTGTGTCTCCCTCTCTCTCTGCCCCTCCCCCGTTCATGCTCTGTCTCTCTCTGTCCCAAAAATAAATAAACGTTGAAAAAAAAAAAACAAAAAAAAAACAAAAAAAAAAACAAAACTCTTCCTTCAAAATAGCACAAATTGCAGAAATATTCTTAATTCAGTGCAGGATATTTTATTTATATTTACATGGTTTACATTGCTAGGTGTGTAGTCAGGAAATTTAAATGATCGTAGTTGTGGCCTGATTTCCCCCACAGATACCGACAGAGAGGTAAAGGAAGGTGGGTTGCAGATCACTGAGCGATTACGAGGTTTTCCTCCTAATAAAGATTCGGCTGATGCCTGTTTTTTTCAAAGTCTGGCGGAGTATTTCACGGTAGTAACAGGCATCTGGTTTTGGATTTCTGTACTTGAAAATTTGCAGTATTTTCAGATCAAACTTGTTGTAAGGGATCTGAATGCGTAAAGTTCGTTATAACTGTAAAACGAGAGACGAGTGGTTCTGGATTCTCCGTGGGCCTGATCTCTGGCTGACCAAGGGATTTGCTGACTGTGTCCTTCTCCGGGCTCCGAGGGGTGGGGGAGGCTGGCTGCCATTCACCCCCCGCTGAGAGTTGCATCCACCATCTGCCCGCTCTCGGCTTTGCTTCCAGAACAGCCGCCCGGGTCACTTATTTTGACTAAGATGTATCAGAATTGGAAAGTTTGAAAAATGGATGGAAAATGTTCATCCTACCGAGTCTTAGATGGTCATGGTTCGACCACTTCAGAAACTCCAGGAAAACAATCCTTGGTGGTATGGAATCCCGTGAAGTGTCTGCACGACGGTATTTGTGTTGGATTCTGTTCCAGTTTCCAACGTTCTTCCTGTTTTCAAGGGATGCTTCATCTCTGCAGCACTGGATTTAAAACACGTCTGCAAATTTTTGGACCATCAGGAGGTGGAAACTAACCCTTCCCCTTGAAGATGGTCTGGACTTCGAGATGAACAGAATGAGGTAAAAGTGAACTAGCCCCTAGAAAGCCATCGCATCTTGGCACCCCGACCCCCCGCCCCAATCTCTCTCTGTCTTCTGGGGTGTTTGCTCTTGGAGATGTGCCACCATACTCTGAGGGAGCCCCCACCGTTCGGAGAGGCCAAGAGTAATACTGCAGCTAGTAATGATATGAATGCTACGTGATTAATCCTGGCAGTGAAATATAAGCAGGGTGGGTGTATTTCCTTTCCAAGCAAAACAATGAACACCCCATGTTTCTCTTTTCCTACAGCAAATCAGAGGTGCATCTGGGGTGTATTTACACGGCGCAGCTATCTGACGGCGGTGTTTTCATCTGTCTGGGTTCCTGAATGAGTAACAAGCAAACACATATGCAAGTCCTTGACTCACGGACCCTTAATTATTAGGCTTTTAAAGGAAATATGTGGAAACGTATAGGAATGCATAAAAATAAAAAGTGTAGTCAAAATAAAAAATCTAGAGCCTTTCTTCCTGCTGGTTCATCTGGCCATACCCTTCTTATCGTCTCTGAGACAACAACCTTGTGTGTTTGCTGAAAAAAATGCAGGGCACTTAAAGCCATTGAGGAAATTGATTTTTCTTCATGAGCCAAATTTTTCTTTTTATATTTTATTTTCATTTTTAAGTCTACAGAGAAGATGAATTACATGTTAGACAGGTTTTCCATCTTTTGGTACATCTAAGTCGAGGATAAAAAAAAAAATGAAGAATTGGAATGTCTTTCCATTGCCAGGAATGGAATTCATTAACATTTGAGATTCACTAATTCTATTGATCGGTTGCTGGAGGACTTGGTTTAAATTGGTCCACTTCTACCTCTGATGCGTAGGCAAGTGGGAAGCCACCAAAGCAGAAAGGAATGTGTGACACTCTTTATGTTTAGGGTGGAGGAAAGAATGGGCAGGGCCAGTGTCGCCTCTTTATTCCAATTTCTTCTTTTTCCTTTGTTCTTCTTTTTTTTTTTTTTTTTTTTTTTTTTTTTGGTCTTTGCTGAGAAACCAGTTATTTGAATCCCCCTCACCGCACTCGCGTGGAACATGTGATTAGCAGGAGACCGTACATTTGCCCTCAACCGATGCCTGCCAGGAGCATCCAAACGAGCTTTGGCATTGCTTCCAATTTCTATGGGACTGACTTTTCAGCTCCATTAAGACTGATGACAAAGGAACTATTTTTGGTGCCTCTATGAAAGAAACACTCCGGAGCCTGTTAGTTTTCAGCCATCCTGCTGTTCGAAGAGAAAAGTGCCAACAAAGCCACTGTTCTCAAACAGCACTGAATTCTCTTACCGCTGTGGGTTTGCCCTTTAGTCTTGCCCACTTGGCCAAAGGTGCGGCTCATCAAGGTGAAAGAGCCCTGCTGGTTGCCTCTCCAAACCAAGGGACCAAGGTGTGCTGCTCCTTTTGTTATGCGCAGATTATGTATCTTCAAAACGATTTTTTGTCTTAAAGTGTTAAACAGAGGTGACATTTTGGTAGCTCATCATGGGAGATAGTTTGGAAACGCTCCCTCCTCTACTCTCAATCTCTGCTCCCACAAATACACACCGGTGCATATTCAAATTGAGGTTTGCCTAACTTCCCAGAGCAAGTGGAGAAAAATCCCTATGACCGCAGACTAGTAAGACTTCTCACGCTCTCTCTGTATACCCATAATTCAACAGCATGCGCTTAATAACAGTGGGCAAAACTGTATCAGCTATTAATGAGGAATATGCAAGAGAGAGAATGCATGGGCCCAGAAACCCAGCGAGAAAAGCATAAAGTTGGTGAGAACTGTCAGTGAGAGCGGAATGGATGCATACGAAATCTCTAGCATGATTCCACAGGATGATATGAGAGGCACAATGGAGATATAATCTGGAGAATACGTCAGTTGGAGAACAGAAGTTGAGGTAACACATGGTTTAAAATTCGGATGACTAATAGAAGGTACTGTCCCAGATTAAAAAAAAAAAGACTAATGGAAAGAGATTAGAAAGACACGGTACAGGCGAAGAAACCTGGGATCCATTAGGTTAGAGAAAAGAATACCGGTGGTACAGAACAATAACTGCTCAAATGATCTGAGTAGTGTCGTGGAGAAGATGGCGGAGCTTAGTAGACTTTCTCTGTGTTTCTACGGAGGGAATTCTTTTTTTTTTTTTAAACGTTCTTTCAACAAATATTTATTTATTTATTTATTTATTTTTCAATATATGAAATTTATTGTCAAAATGGTTTCCATACAACACCCAGTGCTCATCCCAAAAGGTGCCCTCCTCAATACCCATCACCCACCCTCCCCTTACGGAGGGAATTCTTTAAGAAGAATCATAAACATTGAAATATATGGGCCAATAAAATTTTTTAAAAGTATCTGTTGGAGAAAAACAAGGAATTAGGAAGCCTTGGTAAGTGGTGAACACGGGTGGTGGTCAAGCTGAAGGGATGGTCAGTGAACAGTCTCGTGCAGGGCAGAAAATGCAATCCCCCCTTCGCTCCTTGCTGTGCCTTGTCCTGTGGCTCAGCTCCCACATCTAGTATCTGACGATGTCCTGTTGATTCCACGCATTTTTGTGTTAAACGAACAGCTTACTATGTGTTGTACACCAAGGAAGTACAGGAAGACCTTGGATTGCGAGGAACTCGCTCTGCGAGTGTTCCACAAGACGTGCAAACGTTTCTAATAAATTTTAACTTGATAGATGAGCGACGTCTTACCATGCAAGTGGCATGTGATGCCGAATGTCACACGACCACAAGTGAGACAACGGTTCTTGAAATTCACTTTGATATATAAGTGCTTTGGATGACAAGCATGTTTCCAGAACGAATTATGCTTGCAAACCAAGGTTTTGCTCTACTTAGGGGTCATCCTGGTGAGAAACACAGAGCAATTTCATGTTGCTATGGGTCTTACACTCACTGGCAAAGTAGAGAAAGATTGACAAAGAACATCATTTCATGCAGGTATGAGTGCCATGGAGACAAAGGAAAAAGCAGGCTAATGAGGTGGGTGGACAAGGTTAGTTGTTTCATTTTTTTCCAGCTTTAGTGAGGAATGATTGACAAGTATAAGTGTATAGTTAAGGTATACAACGTGATGATTTGATATATGGACACGCTGTGAAATGATCACCACAATCGAGCTAATTAACACACCCACCTCTCCACATAGCGGAGTGTGTGGCTGAGAACATGAAAGCTCTACTTTCTTAGAAAACTTCGAGTATACAATACACAACACAGTATTATAAACCCTAGCCATCACGCCGTGACTTAATCATCTTATAACTGGATGCCTGTACCCTCTCACCAGCATGTCCCCATCTCTCCCTCCCCCCCAGCCGCTGGCAACCACTGTTCCACTCTGTTTCCAGTTTCCACAGATAACCCTATTTGTCTCTCTGTGTCGGGCTTATTTCATTTCGCAGAATGTCCTCCAGGTTCATCCATGATGTCACCAATGGCAGGATTTCCTTTTCTGCATGGCTGAATATATTTCATTGTGTATATATATATATATATATATATATATATATATGCCATTGTTTCTCTATCCATTTACCCAATGGTGGACACTCAGTTTGATTCCATGTCTCTGCTATTGTGAAAATTGATGCAATGAACATGGGTGTAGGTAGCCCTTTGAGGAACTGATTTCATTTCCTTGGGTATGTACTCAGAAGTGGGATTGCTGGATCATATGGTAATTCTATTTTTTTTTTAAATGTTTTATTTAGTTTGAGAAAGAGAGCATGAGTGGAGGAGGGGCACAGAGAGAGGGAGAAAGAGAATCCTGAGCAGGCATTATGCTGTCAGCGCAGAGCCCGGTGTGGGGCTTGATCTCACCAACTGTGAGGTCATGACCTGAGCCAAAATCAAGAGTTGGACATTTACCTGGTTGAGACATCCAGGTGCCCCAGTAGTTCTATTTTTAGTAGATGGGACATGCACACGTTTCGGCAGTACGGCCAACATGCCTTGTCGATTGATGGGCTGTATGTGGGTGGGGGTGTGGCCAGAGAAGGGTGGTGAGGGAAAGAGGAGAACACAGAGTGATTTTAGGTTTTGTCTTGAGTGACTGAGTGATACTGACAGAGATGAGGACAAGTGTGGAATGAGCAGATTGTGTGTGTGGCAGGGATAGTGCAGAAGGAGTGAAGGAAGATCCTGTCAAGAGGGTTGTTGTGAAAGATGCTTATAAGATATCCATGCGGAGATATGGTGTATCTACGTGGATGTCATTATCCATATCATCTGGAACCATATGTATGCTTTACATACACATGCATTTCATATATTTGATATTTAGGACATTAACTTACCAGATACATATTTGGTATCATCAGGGTACAGAAGGGAAAGAATGAAAACAGCAAAAGAAAGATAGACTGTATCTTTACACATAGAATTAGAGGTCCGTAAACTCCTGTCTATTCAAGAATTTTGCTCCGATGCTTTTCCGTTTTCATCACCGGCATCATCAGTTTCTCCCTTGTCTCTGCCTATTGACATCATCTCCTCTCATTTTCTCTCTCTTTTTTTTAATCTCACTTTGAATTCGAAACAAATTCTTAGGCCTTCTCTTTCCCTCCAGCTACTGGCCTACGCCTCTGCCCCGCCCTTTATAGGAAAACTCCATTTTAGAGTGGTCCACCTTCTTGTTGTTCTTTCCTTCACACTCTGACCAGTCGCCCCACCAACCACTCCAATGCACCTGCTGCTGGTCAGTAATGTCCTTGACCTCCATTTTGCCAGGCCCAACAGTCAACTGTCCGTTTTCATCTTATTTAACTCCCTGTTGCTACAGTAAAACAGTTTTCCATTCCTCTATCCTACTTCCTGCTCCTTCTCAGTCCCCTTTCTGGGGTCCTCCTATCCATCTAACTGCCTGCATTTCTCTCTTCCTTTATATACATTTTTTTTATATGTGAAAGATATCTCAAGGAAGTTGTTTTAAATAACGCTGTAATAATTTGTTACATAGCAATAGAAAGCTAATGGGAGGGCCAGTAGATTGCCTATGTTATTGGAGTAGAACTGTCAGAAAGTTACAGAGGAAGGGCTCAAAGAATCAAATTCTTGCAATTTAAATTTTGGAGGCGATACAGCTATCCATGATAACACAAGCCTAGGGTGAACATAAAAGAGAGATGCTGAGGAAATCTGCAGGGAAAAATTTATAATATGGGAGACTGAAAGAACTCTGGTTCTTCCAAGAAAGAGAGTGTGGTATCAGATGTTGGGCCTTTCTCTTCCAACGCTCGCCTGCACCGTCTACACCCTGCCTGGCTTCCTGGTCCCTATAACCCTTCACGGTCTTCGCAGGGCAGCATTTTGTTTTCCTGTCCCTCCTATAATGTTCAGATTAACTTAATAATTGTAACATTTTATGTACTTATTTGCTTTTTCAAACACCTTGGAAGCGGCACTGTGCATTGTTTACTCCCGCACATCCGGAGCTCAACTAGGCTTTGCCAGATGGCAAATTCTCCTTCTAATGCTAAGCCAATGTTTATTAAAATTATAACACATTAGCACAATTCTAAACTCTTTTTTTTTAATTTTTTAATGTTTATTTATTTTTGAGAGTGAGAGAGACACAGAGCATGAGTGGGAGAGGGGCAGAGAGAGAGAGGGAGACACAGAATCCAAAGCAGGTTCCAGGCTCCGAGCTGTCAGCCCAGAGCCTGACGCAGGGCTTGAACTCACAAACTGTGAGATCATGACCTGAGCCGAAGTCGGACGCTTCACCGACTGAGCCACCCAGGGGCCCCAATACGATTTTAAACTCTTAATGTTGTATGCTATTTTTCCTCTTTAACTTTAGCCTATTTGTATTAGTTAAGTAATTTACCTTACTTTAAGATTCATTTTGTCAGTTTTGTCATGGTGCATGGAGCTTGATGGCAAGCTGAGATGCACTTTCTGTGTCTATATTCTGTTTGTTGCCCTAACTAGCACATTCTCGATATCATATCATTACCTGCATTACCTTAATTTGGAGAAACAATGGTCTGGCCAGAGTGACTCATCCTCCACTTTCATAAAAATCAAATATATTACATGCTGTTCGGCAAAAAATGGAGGCACATTTTGAATTTTTTTTTTTAAGAGCACACCAAGCATATATTTTTGTGGCTTTTAAAAAAATACTAAGTGAAATTTGATCATAGAAATTTAAATCATACTAAAAGCAAAGCACTTAAACTTTAGATAAATTTGAGTTTCACTACATTACCATTACAACTTTTCTAACCACTTTGGCAACAATTGGTAGAAAAGTCTAGAAATAGACTATACAAAAAATGAAAGCAAATTCATTTTTGTCATGCAGCGAATTTATAATCCAAAGTTTCTATCTATAATTTTCTGTGCTGTTAGTACATTGATCTCAACAGGATTATTGTCTGTGAAATGATAACAGGGTATAAAACGGAATTTCCCACCGAGACAAAGAAATCTCATTGAATACCTCTGAAAGGTGATATCTACCCTGAAGTTTATTGTAAATATATATAACCGTTGGATTTTTTCTCCCTTTCTCTGTAAGCCCTGCTTTTCATGGGGTCACGTATCTGAAGCCCTGAGGCATTCTTTCTGTATCACCAGCACAGAGGTTCAAGTGTATTAGAAATTCAAGGCCTACCATAGTATGGTGCACACAGCAGGAGCTTAATAAATAGATATACACATATCTCATTCTATATTTATATAGACATTTCTTTCTCCCTTTTGTATCCCAATTGGGTGACTTCAGTCTTTTAAAAATATAAACTCTGATTTACCCAAAAAGAATCTGTGTTTGCTTTACTCTGTTACTCTGTCTTTAGTATTTATAATTAGATGCATTAAAAAAAAGTTGAGATCAGTTTTAGGTCCACAGTATAACTGAGAAGAAGGTACAGAGATTTCTCATACACTCCCTACTCCTAAAGGTGCACAGTCTCCCCCACTATCAACATCCCCACTAGAGTGGCATGTTTGTTACAACTGATGGACCTACACTGACCCATCATCATCACCCTGAGTCCATGGTTTACCTTAGAGTTCACTCTTGGTGTTGTACATTCTATGGATTTGCAGAAATGGATAATGACATGTATCCACCATTATAATTTAATTCAGGATGTTTTCACTGTCCTGAAAATCCTCTGTGTTCTGCCCGTTTATTCCTCCCCAGTCCCAAACTCGGGCAGCCACTGACCTTTTTGTTATTGTCTACATAGTTCTGCCTTTCCTAGAACGTCGTGTAGTTGGAATCATATGGTATGTAGATTTTTCAGAGTGGCTTCTCCCCCTTAGTAATATGCATTTTAAGTTTCCTCCACATCTTTTCATGGCTTGATGGCTCATTCTTTGTAGTGCTTAATTATATTCCATTGTCTGGATGGACCACAGTTTATTGATCCCCCACCTACTGAAGGACCTCTTGGTTGCTTCTCAGTTTTGGCAATTATGAATAAAGCTGGAGGCATCCGTGTGCAGGTTTTTGTGTGGACGTATGTTTTCAACTGTTTTGGGTCAACCGGTAATTTTCAGAGCTGTCCTGCTTCCCTTCCTCTCTGAGGTTGGTTTTGACTTTTTCTCACTAACTTGAGGTACACCAAGTGCTTCCAAAGCATTTCATTTTTCCTTGCTATAGCCACGTTTCTTTATGTTTCCTGCCAGCAGAGAACTCTGCTTTCAATGAACCAGACCCCACCAGCATGACTTCCAAAGAATTCTGTAGATAAATAACTCCAGTTGTGCAATTACAACCTCAGAACTTTACTTGGGCCATGCTATATCAGCCTGGGAGACTGACAGTGATCAGTGAGAAGTCTATTCTTATTCGAGCGTATCAACTCTGTGTATTTTTAAATACTCTGTACAATTATCATGTAGTGTGAGTATACATTAATGACCTACAACTGGTCTGAATAAAGAGCTCCCCAACATATACCCATATGACAAGTTTGCATGAAGAGCTAACTGCCCAGATTTGATATGCATTTTATACTTCATATGGATTGGAAAGGAGAGAGTTGATCTAGAAGATCTCAGACCTTATCATAATGAATCACGATGCAATTCCTGGTGATGATTTTTGGGTCTGGAAGCTTGAACTTCTGTTGTAGATGAATACTTACTATTCTATCTGTTGTGCATGCTGACTTTGCTGACTTCCTTCTGTATCCTTGGGATAAGGACACCCTTTCTGGTTTACCCAAGTGCTATCTGTATGTGGATCTTTTCGTCAGTCTGAGCCAATTAGTAATGTGACAATCCAGTGGTTGAGTGTTCATATACTTGATTTTTATATATTGCTCTAATTCTTTTAAAAATTTATTTTAATGTTTATTTATTTTTAAGAGAGAGAGAGAGAGACATAGAGACAGAGCATGAGCAGGGGAGGGGCAGAGAGAGAGGGAGACACAGATTCTAAAGCGGGCTCCAGGCTCTGGGCTGTCAGCACAGAGCCCAACACGGGGCTCGAACTCACGGACTGCGAGATCATGACCTGAGCCGAAGTCACATGCTTTACCAACTGAGCCACCCAGGCGCCCCTGTATTGCTCTAATTCTAAGGGATCTTGCCATAATTTTGTGTTCTGTGCTATTTCCTACATCCGCACATAGCAGTCTGCTTATTGGAAGAAGATAAGTCAAAGGTTTCTATGTTAAAAGTTGCTCTTCCCAGGTCTGTTGTTGCTTATTTTTGTTTTTAAATAGAGTTGGCTACCTAGAAGACCTAGCTTCTAAATACAGCCTTTTACGTGGCCTTGTGGACCTTTAATATTCAAGCTCAAATGTTATTGTTTCAATCTACACTAAAAAGATCTGTTGTGTTAACTTGTGGGACTGTTGTGAAAATTGAGTGATACAGAGTAAATTATTTCCATACATGGAAGAAAATTTTTATTATCGCAGTCCAAACCTTGCCATTGAATGGATATAAACTTGAGGCCCGTATAATGTGAACAAATTGCCAAGACTGTATACCTAATTAGAGCCCTTTGTAAGGATAAAACATATTTTTTAAATGTGATGTGAAATACGAAGCCTCAGAAATGGTAACGTGATATAAAATGGAAGACAACATGTTTAGTTTTATTTCTCGGAATACTTTTCTTCCCAGTGTTGTACATGGGATGATGTACAAGATGATAAGTAAAACGTTAGATGTTATTTGTATGCAGTAAGATACCCCAATGCCAGGAATCCGTGTCAACAGTGTTGTACAGACTGGAAGGAAACCTCTCAGAAAGCTACTCACACCTGCCACCCAACATTTACTTTCGTATCTGTATCTTCCCCATCATGGAAGTGCATCTGTTGACATTGGAGTAGTGGCAAAGAAAAGGGACTTCTGGATAAACTGGGAAGTTTTCACCCTTGTATTTATCTTCATTCCCTCCCGAGAGGGAAAATATGAAATAGATAGATTGCCTAGTGTGTTTGACCTTATTAGGAGGTGTTTTGCATTTATATTGGAGAGTTTGAAAAGGATTAGAGATCGATGCTTAGAAAGCTAAGGACATCCATTCATATTTTAGACTTTCTCCTCAATAGATGTTGACGAAGCTTCTGCACCAAGCACCGCTCGAGATGCTGCAGACGCCATGTGGACGAGAAAGACAAAGGCGGGTGGGATGGTGCGGAATATAGCTGGTATCCTGAAGGAACAGCCAGGAGGCCAGAGGCCAGGGGAGAGGGACGTAAGGGAATGGGGTTGAGAGGAGGCTGGGAGGAAACAGACAGGCAGATGGGACTCAGGCTTAGGCCGTTGCAGGAAGCTGGCTTTCACTCTGGAGGAGATGGGAAGGCCTTGCAAGGCTTTGAGCAAAGACTCATAGGTTAACAGGATCACCCTGGCTGTGTGTTGAGAATAGAATCTAGGGGAAGTGACAGAGGTAAGTGATTAATTGGGAGGATTATTTGGGAAGCACAGGCAAGGACTGTGTGTGATTTGCATATACCCGGAAGCAAAGGGTATGGTGAGGCAAGGCTGGCTTGTGAACATATCCTGAAGGTAGACCTGGCAGGACCCGCACTTGAGCTGGATGTTGGATAAAGGAAGGAGGGAAAGAAGAATTCTTGTGTTTTGGCAAGAACAACAGGGAGGATGGAGTCCCATTTACAGATACGGGAAATTTTGTATGAGGAGACGTTTTAGGGTCAGAGCTAGGGTCATGGAGGAGGTATAAAATCAGATTTGTTTGGGGCATTGTCATCGTAAGTACCTGTTGGACATCCAGGAGGAACTGCAGACGGTCTGATATGCAAGTGAGGAGTCAGAGAGAGATGTCTGGGTTAAATGCGAATGTAGTATCATTGGCATGTAGATCGTATTTAGAGCCATGCATGTAATAGAGGTCAGGAGGGGAGTGGATTTGGTAGGTGGAAAAGAGCACAGATCCTAGGACCAAGCCCCATTTTGTCCCCACATTGAGCAGGTGCAGAGAGAAGAAGTAACCAGTAAAGGAATGAAGGGAGCAGTCAGTGAGGCCCTGGGAACATGAGCGCTGTGTGCCATTTTTGAAACCAAAGGAAGTGGGTTTCCATGAGGGGCAACTGACCCACTGTGCTAAGTGCTATTGTTATTTCGTGTAAAATGAGGATAAAAAGTGACCACAGGATTTTGTAACCGTGGGGAAAAGCTTATCTGATAGAATGGGAAGACAGGGTTTGGAGACAGCAATATATATACTTGTATAAAGGAGATTTTCACCCATATGTGTAATTTAAGAGACAAAAGAGATGGACATAGGGGAAGGGAAGGAAAAATAAGATAAAAACAGAGAGGGAGGCAAACTGTAAGAGGCTCGTAAATACAGAGAACAAACTGAGGGTTGCTAGAGGGGAGGTGGGCGGGGATTGGCTAAATGAGTGATGGGCATTAAGGAGGACACTTGTTGAGGTTGTGGGGATGAGTACTGGGTGTTGTATGTAAGTGATGAATTACTAAATTCTACTCCTGAAACCAATGATATGCTATGTGTTAACTAACTTGAATTTAAATAAATAAAATAAATTTAAAAAAAAAATAAAGGAGATTATCTGTAGAAAGGAGCAGAAAGTGGAATGATAGAAGGCAAATCGGGATCAGGAGAGGTTTATCTATTTGTTCAGTTATTTATTTTTAGTATGCTCGTACACTGATTGGGATGATTTCATAAGAAGAAAGCAGAGAAAGGGAAGACTTAAAAAAAAACCCATTGCACCTAATTGGTTTCCCAACTTGTTTTCTACAAGTTAATTTTAATTTTATGACAGGAAAGGATAGAAGTGTTTCCAGGGCCCAATCACTTGTTAGACAAAATGACATCTCTACAGGAAGTTGGATGATCCTAAGGTGGGTGTGTCAGAAATGCTTGAGCGTGATACTAAAAGTCACTTCATCCCTTATCTCAAAGCTGGGAATAATTACCCTGAATAGCGATACTTTGGGGATTTAGTGCACACTTGTAAGCACACAGAGTTCAATGGTTCAGAGAAGAAGAGTGGAATGGTGTGGACGTTGACATTGGTCTGGGTGAACTTATTAACTTCTCATTCAAAGAAGACAGGCTGCCAGAATGAAGTGGTAAGCATGAAAAATTAGCACAGGTGACCCTTAAAATATGCGGGGGTTAGGGAACACCAGGCCCTCTACACATGCTGAGAATCCACAAGTAACTTTGACTCCCCCCAAAACTTAACTACTAATTATTACTGTTGACTGGAAACCTTACCAATAACACAGTCAATTAACACGTATTTTGTATGTTGTATGTATTATATATTGTCTTCTGATAATAAAGTAAGCTAGAGAAAGAAAATGTTACTAAGAAAATCATAAGGAAATCACAAGGAAGAGAAAATCTATTTGCAGTATATACTGTATTTATCAAAAGAAAAAAAAATCTGCACGGAAGTGGACCCATGCAGTTCAAGGGTCAAGTGTAGTTACTCAACAGTGAGAAACAACTAGTAGCTCAGTACTTCCTTTAAGAGAACTGGGACCCGACCACTGGGCAGATAAACATGAACCCCCTCTTTTCTTCATCCTTGGATTCCCCAAGTGATGCTCACGAGGAAGGGCTCCCAAAGCCGTGGTAGCCACCATGGGTCTGATGCTACCCCCACATACACAAAAGTGTGGTGGCGGGTTAGAGGCAAGTTGTTCTCAGGACTTTGCACAGACTCCTCTTCCTCGGGGAGGGCACACTTCAAATCTCAACCGACGGTGGCCAGACACCAAAGGATGTGAAATCCCCTTGCAGCAACCGCCCCCAGCCATGTGATCTGGGATATGCCGTTTCAGCTGGTGGGTTCCATTACCAAACTGTTTATTAATATGAATAATTAACTTTCGTGGAATTTCTTCTATTTAAATACAGGAAAACATTTTCCCCTCCTCCCAATTCCCCCCCCCCGCCCCCGTCGAAAGAACATTAAAATTTAAATCAACTTTTGTTCTTTTCTCTGAACTCCAAAATTTAGGTCACAGTCTTTTTTGGGGGTGGGTTGGGAGGTGAAGGAAGGAAACAGGTTTCACAGTAAACTACCACCATAACCTTCAAGGAAGTGTATTATTCTTTGTGACTACATTTTTTTTTTTTTAACTGACACAATTATGCCAACGTGCATTCCTAACGTCTAGGTTTGTGAGATGTTACTGAATACCTACAGGCTTGCTACAGGAGAAATGAAACCTTAGATTTTATTACTTACAAACTACCTTCTTTCTTATAGATTTCTTTTAACACAATTTATTTAGCACTAGAAATTTGTTACTGAGCTGGAAAGTAAAGGAAAATGCATGTGTGGGTTTTTAAATAATACTAAGTTCACTTCCACTTTCTTACTTATTTACGTTTTCATGTTGAAGATTAAACAGAGTAACAAATTATATGCAAAACGTGTGCCTGGGACAGTTAACTTTAGGTCATTTATAATTAGCATGTATTTGAAATCTTCAGAGAGCATGTTCTCTATGATTTAGGACCTAGATCGTTTTTTTTTTTTTTTTTTTTTAATCACAGGCTTAAAAAATTCTAAAAGAGACATGAATAACAATTATAAGCTTAGCTTATCAGATATGTTAAGAATTTGGTCATTAATCTAATAAAGCCCTTGAATTGTGGGGGTCAATCTTTCTATTGCTTTTCGCATTAAATGGTGTCAAAACAATCAGGTGCTGTGGCCTTCAAAATGCACTAGCCAGGCATTCTGCACCAAAGTGGAAACATCCATAGACTGGAGCCATTAAAGAAAAGGACACTCTCAGTTTCCATGTGCTTGGGTGTAAACCTGCCTGGAGTCACTGTGTATCCGGTAAACCTACGTGCAGGTATGGGAAGCGTCAGACTTCACAGCCCCATGATGACGGAAAGAAGGGAAGGCATTCACACTGGAGAACGCAAATAAAGAACGTATTGCTTTCAAACCTACAGAAGCTCATTGTTTCTTCTTCTTTAAATTAAAGGTTTTGTGTGCATGGAGAGTATGACCACTGGTCGGGGAGAAGTAGTTAGTGTGCTAGCTGGCTTGCGACAGTTAAACATGGAAAAGATAAAGCTTCTAGACAACTGTGCCACACGTGTCTCAGAGAAATCAGATGAGGACGTTGTTTATGTAAGGGGCTCAGCAAAAACAAAAAGGAAAAAAGGAAGAAAAAAGTTACTGTCTATTTTGGAGTCAATATAAAGACTAAATTCTTCTAACATGTAACTTCTACATCTTTTCTTGTAATAATGAAATTTTAAAAAGCTAACAGCCACAATGAGTGCTCTGAAGAACTAGAAAGTCATCTGGGATGAGCATGGCAAAAACTAGCAAAAATTATCCAAAACATTTTTGGAAATGCTCAGTTGCTCAGTGAATCGAATTAACCTACCACCGAAAGACTGAATGAAGCTCTGTCTCCGAGGACTGGTCTTGGGGCCTCCTCTCCCACCCAGACTTCAGGGTGTATCATGGAGTAAATGGCCAGGGAATTTCTGAAGACGCTTCCTGGAGAGAAGCATTGTCCCCTCCTCTGAATCGACCACAGTAATTTATCTCTTTCTTATGCCAGAGATCATTACCTCCATGTTTTTTTTGTTATGACTTAACATATAGTATTTTTCTTTTTCTTTCTTTCTTTCTTTCTTTCTTTCTTTCTTTCTTTCTTTCTTTCTTTCTAGAAAGAGAGAACATGAGCAGGGAGGGGCAGAGAGAGAAGGAGAGACAGAATCCCAAGCCGGCTCCGTGCTGTCGGCACAGAGCCCGATGTGGGGCTTGATCTCATGACCATGAGGTCATGACCTGAGTCGAAGTCAAGAATCGGATGCTGCCCCCACTGAGCCACCCAGGCACCCCTCTGCTTGCCACTTCTATGATCCAGTGGCACTTTGTACTGTCCTGTGCCGGTGATAACTTGTTTTCTTCTGTCTGTACAGATAATTTAAAATAGTTGAAGTGTTTACCAGAGAAAAGTCTTCTAGAGAAAAGAAGGACTCCAGGTAATTTAGGACCAGGATGTCCCCAACGATCCACTGCTACTCTTCTTTTTAATTTGATCTAATTAATACAACTTTAAAGACAGGTGTTGCACCCAGATTTTGTGTATGTACAACTGGACAAGAAAATGTTCAAGAGCAAAATTTGGAGAAAAGAATGGAATGTTCTTAACTTAGTGTTTTTCCAAGTAAGGACTTTGAAGACACATATATAGAATTTTCTTACCAGCTATATCAAAAAAGGGTTAATGTAGTAATACCTACAAAGTAGGAAGTGCATGATCTCTGAAAACGTTTTTGTCTTTTAAGTGTAAGAAATGCAAATTTATTAAGAACTTCACGATGGTGCTGTCATTCTGCCCATTTCTCTTTTGATCTGTGAACACAACCTCCCAGGACTGAACTAGTCCAGGGGCAGAAACACGTGTGCCAGAGAGGTAGGGGGGGGGAAGAAAAATAGGGGTGTAGTCTCTTCTTTCTACTTGGAACTGTTAATTTAGCTAATCATAAAGACAGTAAATATTTACTTCTTCATCCTTTTTATTGTTATTCTACTTGCAGAGTATCGTGATACCAAGTTTTACTGTAAAGGGTAATAAACAGAGAGCTGTGTCTACTGATTTCCTACCTCTACAAATAATAGTGGGATACCAGTCAATGTCCTATGTTCTGGAAAAAGGAAAAAAAGGCCACATGGCAGCCTGAGTAAGGAGAGCTGATAACATGGAGGAGAGGTATATTAAAGCCGTGTCTATAGTAGAGAACAATAGTAGGTCCCTCATCCTGGTGGGAAAGCCAAGGGGCGCCTGGGTGGCTCCGTCAGTTGAGTGTCCAACTTTGGTTCAGGTCATGACCTTGAGGGTTTGTGGGTTTGAGCCCCGCGTCGGGCTCTGTGCTGACTGCTCGGGGCCTGGAGCCTGCTTCAGATTCTGTGTCTCCCTCTCTCTGCTCCTCTCCTGCTCATGCTCTGTCTCTGTCTCTCAAAAATAAGTAAACATTTTAAAAAACTTGACAACATAAAGCCAAGTATTCAGGCGTGTGGTTTCACGTCGGGTGAGTCCAGTGTGCAAGGAGCTGAGAGGCGCCATCGTGTGCCAACGTGGCCCATGACCTGGAAGACCTGGACGTGAGGCATGGTATTGCTGAGAGCCATGGAGTCAGGCCGCGGTATCAGAGACACCGGATGGGGCCACACTACAATAGCGGTAACAACAAAGCTACAGCTTTCACTTGTCACGACATGCCTGGCGTCTGCTGAGCTCTGGACCTTACCCCATTTCGTCCTCACAACATACTATAGACTGAAGGTGTGTGTCTCCCCCAAATGCATATCTTGAAGCCTAACCCCCGTGTGATTGTCTTAGGAGGTAAGCCCTTAGGGAGGTGACGCAGTCATGAGGGTGGAGCCCCCATGACAGGATTGGTGTCCTTGTGAAAGAGGTCCCAGCGTGTGAGGACACAGGAGAAGACGCTCTCTGTGGACCAGGAGGCTGGATCTCACCAGACACCGACCCTGCTGGAGCCCTGATCTCGGACTCCAGCCTCCGGACCGAGAAGAAGAAACACCTGTTGTTGATAAGCCACCCAGCCTGTGGTGTTCCGTGAGAGCTGCCCAAATGAACTCTTCAAGAGAGTTATAATTATTCTTTATTAAATAATTTTGGACTTTTTGACTAAGCTGAAGAGTCATCTACCAGAGACCCGTCCCAAAGCTTTGCACTGTTTCTAACAGCAGGAGCTGGGTGACACCACCATTGAGCTGGCCACCTGCTTCCACTGTCCCCTGACAGCGAGGGGCCAACCCCAGGCTCAGAGCTGTTCTCACTCCCTACTCCTCACTTCCAATACATGAATCTCCTCAGGAAAACAAACTTCCAGAGAGCTTCTTATTTACAATGGCCTCAAAAGCAGGCCATTAAGAACAGTGTGCAGCTTTGAGGCAGATGCTAACTGATGAACTCTGCAGCCTAATCAGAGTTCCAGAATGGGCAATCATCCTTGTGTGTGAGATGTCAAAATGCTGGTCATGCCGCCTGGTCCAAAGAATAACCGCATCAGCCAGTAGGTGTTCGAGCTAAACCAACGCTTAACAAATGCCAGGCCTGACAGGAGGTGCGCATTTGTGCGTTTACTCACGTAATGATAACAAGAATGTTGTGTCTTACTGGACTTATCTACAGTTTGCAGATAGGGAAGCTGAGGCTCAGAGAAGTTACCGATATCCAGGATTTCAACTAGAAAGTTAAAGAGGTTCAAAGTCTTCAGTATATCTGCTGGTTTTGTCAAGACTACATATCACCCACGATGGCAATTTCAAGAATTTGCCCCATCGGACGAGGAACCCGTAGAAGTCCTTGCTGGTCTCTTTCCTACCATGTTTCTACTTAGCACTTAGCACTCAGCTCCGTCCTCTGGGCCAGCCATGTCCTATAAAGTGACCTGGGGCCGGTGTTAGGTCTCAAAACCACACAAGTTTCCACTATGTCCTCCTCCCCAACTTTTCCAAGGCCCTGTGCAGTACTCCTGTTCCATAAATGACCATCGTGCGGACCAACATCACTCCTCAACTTTTCCAAGGCCCTGTGCAGTACTCCTGTTCCGTAAATGACCATCGTGCGGACCAACATCACTCCTCAACTTTTCCAAGGCCCTGTGCAGTACTCCTGTTCCGTAAATGACCATCGTGCGGACCAACATCACTCCTCAACTTTTCCAAGGCCCTGTGCAGTACTCCTGTTCCGTAAATGACCATCGTGCGGACCAACATCACGTTCAGGAGGCACTTAGCCTTGATTACAGATATGCTGACCCAATCAAATCTCTCACCGCCCAACTGCTTCCCTGTAAACCAAAGTGGATTATATTTCCAGGAAGGGCAAGCCACCATCTCTTCATCCAGTGCAAAGGGGAAACATAGCAACGTCCAGCGAGATTGCGAAAAGGGGATGTTCTGTTTCGTTTTCCAGGCGAGTGACCTGTTAAAGTTTCTGGAATGTGTTTTCTTGTTTATCACAAGTTAAGAGTCACTTGTTCCCCTCTGGTTACGAAAGCTTTGGGAAATCTCTAGCCAAAACCAATCGTTAACCTTGCATGGGAAACCGGAATAGTGAAATAAAGATCGATTATGCAGTCTCAGAATGAATGTTCTGCTGCTTCTCCAAGATGAGGTTTGGGTAGTAATGTTTCCCCATCAAGCAGAAAGAGAGGAGCGAGACAGAGAGAAAGTGAGTGAACCAAAAATAACCCATCATCCAATTTACAGATAGAAGGGCACAGTCTGGACTCTTGCCAATGGTAAGGATCACTGCCTGGATCACTTCGCTGTGCCAAGAAGTGGGACTGAGCTTACGGAGGTGATTTTACTGTGATCTTTATGACTACTACTACCATTCCTATGACTGTGTTCAAGCAATTAAGCAAGGAGGCCATTAGGCTGGAGTGGCTTTACTGCCTTGGGGACCTATGTAAGCAAGCCAAAACCCAAGCCAGTCAATGCACTTGAATCAAGAAAGTAAAACCCAAGAACAATCAGTCACCAGCAGCTAAACAGGCTTTCCCAAATCAGGTAACTCTTTACGTTATAGCCAAGCAAATCATTTCTTTGCTTCAGCATCTTTTGAATAAAAACCTTGCCCCTAGCTTCTGTCTATGGAATGCTCCTAATTGCCTTTGGGTCGGCACTGCCCATTTTAAGTTTTTTAATTTTTTATATATACAATTTATTGTCAAGTTAGTTAACATACAGTGTATATAGAGTGTGCTCTTGGTTTTTGGGGAGATTCCTGTGATTCATCACTTACATACAACACCCGGTGCTCATTCCAACAAGTGCCCTCCTCAATGCCCATCACCCATTTCCCCCCTCCCTCACCCCCCCCCCCACCACGAACCCTCAGTTTGTTCTCTGTATTTAGGAGTCCCTTATGGTTTACCTCCCTCCCTCTCTGTTTGAAACTATTTTTCCCCTTCCCTCCCCCCATGGTCTTCTGTTAAGTTTCTCAAGTTCCACACATGAGACGAATGGATAAAGAAGATGTGGTTTATATATACAATGGAATACTACTTGACAATGAGAAAGCACGAAACCCTGTCATTTGCAACAACGTGGATGGAACTGGAGGGTATTATGCTAAGTGAAATAAGTCAGCTAGAGAAAAACAGATGTCATATGCTTTCATTCATACGTGGAGCCTGAGAAACTTAACAGAAGACCATGGCGGGGAGGGGGGAAGGGGAAAAATAGTTCCAAACAGAGAGAGAGGCAAACCCATAAGAGACTCTTAAATACAGGCACTGCCCATTTTAAATTGATGCATGCTCAAACCCCTGAAAAAGATTTTTTAAAAATATGCCTCAGTTTACCTTTTCACGCTATTAACCCACCACTTTCCCCAACAGGGATGCCACACTTTTTGCGTGGTGGTCCACTAAAGAGAAGCAGAAGTGTCCACATCGGAAAATCCACCTTTTCTCACTGTGCCTAGAAACAGACATCAGTGAAGCACAAGGAAATGTCATGTCCAGTGACATTTTGGGAGAGCTAATGTCAAAATGATTTGAGTGAAATAAGGACAAGGAATAATTTCACCACCACACATGCATGGCTAAGGAGCGGTCAATGAAAACTGATATAACACATGATGAAAATATGCAAGATTATACCATACTTTATGGATTAACCAAGTCACAACAAGTCACTTGAAAATGATAAATGTTATCAAATTAACAAAATTGTTAATTGTTAACATAAATGTTAACAAATTAACAAAAAGGGAGAGAACCGCCACGACAAACTCCACCTCAAGACTTACTGACACAAACACGACGCAGTGTGTTTACCCCTCCACACCCTTTGAGCAGAAGGCACTGAATTCTTCCCTGACTGGTGAGGTGGCCAGACTTTCTAGTAGAGCAGTTCACTGAAATCCCCTATAAATTCCAGAAGTTTGCTCATTTTAGTTCAGAAATAAGACATCTTAATAAACCTTAATAAGTTAGTGATTAAGTTCCAAATGAGTAGACGTCATCCTTTGTAGAAGGAACATCGCTGGAATTGGGTTATTTGCCGACAGTCATACGAGAAGGGTTATTTGGGGCAGATCTGGGCATATGTGACCATAGTTTTTATGATCCTTGAAATACCATCCAAGGAAGAAAGGAACCAGGTAGACTGCCATGAGATGTTAATGGCACTGCTGGGGAGAATGTATAGTCAAGGACCATACGTCATCATTCATTCACACATTCATTCATCAAAAATGAAACTTAGATACTACATAACTTCCCTAAATTGAGCACATCTAATAAATTATTTCATGAATTCACAATTGGGAAATTAGTTATTAATACAAAAGCTATAGCCAGCTGATTGCTTTAAAGATTCAGGTTCTTCTCAGACCGAAGAAGGAAGTGGGGTCAGGCTTTCTCCCACTCTGCAGTGCAAGCCAGACCGCTGGGGACTGAGCCTTGCTGTGGTCCTGGGTGCTGTCTGCTTGTCAAAACGGTCTGGAGACGTTTGACAGGAAGTGCCATGCAGCGATCAAGAAACAAAAAGAAACCAGTATCGTGTCAATTTTAGGGTGAGCTCGTGAAAGGCGCAGCATGAGAGAACACGGTAAAACGTCTGCTCCCAGAACAGCTCCAGGACTGCAGCCGAGCCACACCCTCCAATCCCCAGGGATGTCGGACAGCCCAGCGCCCAAGCAATAGGAGAAGGAAAAGAAAAGAGAGCGTGGGTTGCTCCAGAGGAGCCCCCATTATCACAAGTAACACTGTCTTTGGTCTCCTGACTCCCCAACTTTCTGAGAGACAGTGTTACAATAGATAGTTTCCTTTGGGGAAAGTTGATGTGATGGGGGGACAGAGTGTACGAGCGTCCAGCACAGCTGTGGCTGTGAGAAAATCCATCTGCGTAAGAGCAGAAGACGGTTCCCAGACGCCAGAGACGCGAGGGGTCACTTATCAGAGCAGACGCAGTGTAAGGGCAGGGGTGCAGAGGGAGGGCAGGAAAACATGCAGTTTTTAAGCTAAGGAACCAGAAGAAGTAGGGGGAGAGAATCTTAACAGCTGCTGTTAAATTTTATTCCCAAGTGTGAAACACGGGGGAAGGTGAGAGGTGTCTGAAGAATAATTTTGGAAACTTTGGATGTGTGAATGCCTATGTCATCCCCCGATTCACCACATTAGGAAGATCGATGATAAATGTATCATTTTTCAAGGATGTTGATTTTAGAATATGGTTTCTTTTGAAGGTGTTATCAGGCCGAGAGCTGGCTTGGCCGGGACACACGTGGGTTTATTGAGGAGAGGTCCGGAAAGAGACGTTCCCATGCACGGTAGTGGCCACAGACTGGGCTCATCACCACCTCCCCCAACCCGGGTCAACGAAACATTTCAGGTGCCCTTCCCCTGTTAACGGCAGCCCTAATTTCCCAGCAGAAGAACGGCATCCGCGGCTTCTTTGGATTCTCTTGTGACTACCATTACCAGCAGGGGAGGAGCAAGTTACGATGGTTTAATACTACACCCATATGATAGCTGGTTGTGAGTTCTGTCATAACCCACGTTAATAGTTGTTAGCAGTCAGGTCTGCTTCCGTGGAATATTGCTATTGTGTCGAATTCACCCCCCCCCCCCCAACATACAGCAAAGTCAACAAGTTCAATTAACATGAGAACATTTACTAATTACGACCTAGCGAATCAAGTGCTAAGTAATCGTGCCAACCCCGCGGTCCCCATGTTTGAATGTTCCAGATGTTTCATGTCCTCTGCTCTGCAGATAACGCCCAGCGACGGGACGCGGGGCCACGCAGGCAGCTTCAGGTGCTGTCCCTGCGTCCAGCCCTCCCTGGACGTTCCCGGAGCGGCTCTGTTAACTTGGCGATGACAAGGGAAAGTAACGACCCTCATTGCGCGCAGCCACCTTTGTGACATTTAACTTCCGTTTAAAATTCTATGTCCGATATTTACTCTCCTTTTTGTTTTCCTTTATTCATCCAAGTTTCACTTTTGCTCTTCTCTCAGGGGCTCCCCAGGAATTCAATGTGACACTCTGTTCTTTGAGATGTTGCTGTATTTTCTATCTCACTCGCCGTAACGGGTTGCAGATTTGCAGGATTGGACCTTTTTACGTTCTTACCACGATCATGTGGATACTAGTTCAGAAAAAGTAAAAAAAAAAAAAAAAGCAATATTAACCTGCCAAATATTACCGTGAGTTGCAGAAGTTCTGGAACTTGCCAGATAGTGCCATCCAAAGAGCAGTGGCCAGGATTTCAAAAGACCCAAGTTTCATTGCTGCCCTTGCCTGTTAACAGGTGTGTCAGCCTCTGTGAGCTGCTGTTTTCTCAGCCTCAAAATGAGAACATTCACACTGACCTCAGTCCTCTAGAGACTTCCTGCCAGGTATTTCCGGCGGCAATGCAAGGCCCCTAGTCAGTCAATGACTGTCCATCATCCGGGTTTCTGGGTGCCGGGAGAACTGGCTGGACACGGGAGGAGGAAGTGGAAATGACACAGACCCTGGAAACGGGAGAAAGATGCAGCTGCCACGTGGTGAGTTAGTCACAAACACGCTTCCCAGAAAAAACCGCCACAGAGGCATTTTCTGTGCAAAACCAGAGATACACAAGAATGAAGAAAAGAAGAAAGGCTGGCATAGGTCAATGAATAAATAAGTGGTAGTTTTTACCAGGTGAGGATAAATAGAAGTTTTTTATCTTTAACGTTTATTCATTTTTGAGAGACAGAGGGCGAGCGGGAGGGGCAGAGAGAGAGGGAGACACAGAATCGGAAGCAGACTCCAGGCTCCGAGCTGTCAGCACAGAGCCTGACGCGGGGCTCGAACCCATGAACCACGCGATCGTGACCTGAGCCGAAGTCGGCTTTTCAACCGACTGAGCCACCCAGGTGCTCCAACAGAACTTTTTTAATTAGAAAAATTCATGATTGTAAGATAAGTGATGAATCATTGGGTTCTACTATGGAAATCAATACTATGCTGTATGTTAACTAACTTGAATTTAAATAAATAAGTTAAAAAGAAAAAAAATATATATATATAGGAGAAAAAGACCTGTTGGATCCTCAGGTCATGATGAAGGAGCCAGAGACAAGTCTTTCTGCATTTAGAGTCTTCCTCCAAAGCATCTTCTAGCTACTCTCCACCGGCCCATTCACTTACCAAAATATTCATTCTTCCAGAGTCATGATGCAAAAGTAATTTTTATGAAAGAACACTTATGAAATTGTCAGGAATAGCTATTTCTTTTGAGCTATTAATACATTAATTTTATAATGACATGTTTGGAAAGAGAGAGAGAGAGAGAGAGATTGACACACGGAGAAGGAGAGAGAGAGAGAGAGAGAGGCAGAGACCTAATGTTTCTCATTAAACCAGAAATCAGAACCAAGGCTGGTAAATTGACAGGGTAATGCTGCGCTAACATTGGTGGGCATCCCAGCAATCCACGCTGGTTGCTGTGTGCTCTGAAATGAGCATAACTGGCAGCTGACACGTCCTATATTTCAAAGTCACTGCAGGCACAGAGGTTCTTAACTCCAGTGAAGGCATGGCTTTTAGCAAATCTCTCGCACATGATCAATGATTGTTTTAAAATTACAAGCTGGAGATAATCACCCTGTATGATCCATTAGAGTTTGGGCCTTTTTTCCTAAATGCTTTTAGAAACAGGAAGGGCATCATATTAATTCTTCTCGGTATTTCATTAGTTTCATGTCACTTGTTCCATTAGTTACGTGCTATTTCACATTGCCGTCAATGACACGATGCTAATTTCTTGACATGCACTTCTTTATGGTCCTTGTGAATTGTGCTCATTATGGAAAATGGGCTGAATTTTTTATTGGTTTATCCTGAATGAATGATTACATTGAAATAACGCACGTGTAATTGTTGCCAAGAAGATACTTTTGCAAAAGCATGTATATTTCTAAACAAATGGTTTGCTGGGAATAAAACTTTACAGTATTCGGTAGACAGATGAATACGAACACCATAGTCATAGTCACCATAGTCTCTGAAAATCACCTCCCCTGCTATTATCTCAGAAAATAAAGGTAATTTTTACAATCTAATTCAAGAAAATTCTTACTTTTTAAAACTGCTGATACCAGCCACAGTTAAAAAGCTAGAACACAGGCTCCAAAATATTAACATGAAAAACCTGCCTATAGAGCATATGGACGAAATATAGCGACGATATGTTTAGGAGGATATACAATTGATACAGAGCATTAAAACCTTCAATACTAACTACCCTTGAAAACATTCTGGCAGTTGGACAATATATTAAACATAGAGTTGTAACAGGACCCAATGGTTCCGTTCCTAGGTGCCTATCTGAGAATGAAAATATGTCCACACAAAAACTTGTGCGTGTGTTCACTGGAGCATTTTTCATAACAGCCGGACGTAAAGACAATGCCAACAGCTATCAGTGGTTGAACGGAAAAACAATGTGGTGTGTCCATATAATGGGATATTATTCAGCCGCACAAAGACACGGAGTACAGATTCAAGCTTCATCGTGGATGAGCCTTGCACACACTATGCTGAGTGAGAGAAGGCAGACACAGATAGTTACACAGTGTATGATTCCGTTTACGTGTCATGTCCGGAGAGGTACATCCCCAGAACCAGAAAGGCAATCACTGATTGCCAGGCCCTGGGAGAAGCAGTGAGCGGGGAGTGACTAAAATGGGTGTGCGATGAAAATTCCTTCTCAGGTGATGCAAATATTCTGGACTTAGTGGTTGGCGATGGCACAATTTTGTGACTGGATTAAAATCTGCTGAATTGTACGCTTAAGAGGTGAATTTTACAGTTTATGGATTTTACAAAAGAAATGAATGAATACATCAAGACAACTGAAAACTGATCGATATAAAATAGTGTTAGGATTCCAGTAATATCTTGGCTTTGTACATTTTCCTCTACTTCGTGTTAAAATAAAAGGTAGATTGGGATATGAAGAGACTTTTCTATTTTCTTACTTTTGTCTGACTTTGCACGTCTGGGTTTGAATCTGGCAGACACAGATGATGCAGAAACAGAGAGAAGTAAAAATATAGCAGAACCTGATGTTTTGCACAAGGAAGTAACAGAGATTCTGTCTTTTAATGTCTGAAAAATACCATGACGTCTCTTTCTATTTTTCTTTTCTGGACCTCACATCTTTCTCACAATTAGTAGGAAAGGATGCATATAATACTGTCTCCATTTGAAAGAAAATGGCCAAATATCCTGCTGTAAAGTCATCTTCATTTGAAGGGCAAATAAATACATTTTCAAAGTAGAATTCATTATAGTGTCCTTATGAGTTTCAAACTGAATTTAAAAGCTCTTGGGGTTTGAATTCGGTTTATGCTTGGCAAAAGACAACTTGCTTCTTCAAAGAAAGACATCTACAAGGGGCTTATGGGGTTTTCTAAACATCAAATAGCTCTCGTTTGGATGATTTAATTGTAAACAAATTAAAAATAAGATTTTAATTTACTTTGACCACCCATGAAAATTTGAGAATTCAAAAGCTGGGCTGGGAAAGAGGTAAACAGAATGGAAAACTAGTACATGGAAATTTATTTAGAAGTTTTTTGAAACCTATGGGGGGTAATGAAGGAAGACAATTTTCTTTGAAAGATTTTTTTTTCTTTAAAAGATAAACCTCACTATGATCAATAAGGTTACAATTTCTTTAAAAGACAAGGACCAGTTGGAAGATATTTTATAATTTGAGAGCGATGGAGTTTGATAGCACTTTGATTTGGAACAGACATAATGAAACATGAGTCCACACAATGGCCAAAGTTTTCATATGTCATTTTCCTAGTCCTTAATTTTCCTAGTGATTCAGGGAGGAAAATACAATTTTTTTCGGCACACACTTAGAAAGCTCTGGATGGAATGAGAATTTCATAAACAATACAGTAAACTTTAGTTTTTAATATTAGGCTACACCGAAAGAACACACCTGTTAGAAAAATCAAATGTATTATCCAATTATATCCTACCCAATTTGACCTTTTTTATAAGTCTGAAGGAAGAAGGGAAAAAAAGTGTTAGTTCATTTAACGAATCAGCACGTTATTTGGAGTCTGCAGACATCAGAATCAGGTGCTCCTTATGGCCTTCTCAATGACCAAATATCTGGTCCAATCAGGATCTTGAATAAACGAGGTAGTTAACCAATACATAATATGTACATAAAATGAGTGTTTGCATTGAGTTGTAATTTTATTTATCATTGGCCACATGTGTTATAAATGAGAAAACGGACGTGGAGAATCACTGAAAATGGCAACAGTTGCAGACGCATAAAGCATGCAGCAAGAATCCGAGCTCCCTGCGCTTGGCTAATTCACGGATGCAGGCAGGATGCCAGCACCTATTACAGTTCCAGATGAGTAGCAATTAAATAGGTTTTTGTTGAATATTAGTAAAAGCAAAGAAAGATGAGAAATCATTAAAATGCAATCTCTCTACAATCCGGAGGTCCATGTTTAGCCTCTTATATTTACCCCGAGGCACCCAGTGAGGTCTCGTCTCGGTGGCTGAACACAGAGCATGTGTGGGACTGCACTTGGCTCTTTCCTGATATTCCCGGATTGCTTCCTACACGGAGTAAATGTGTGGGGCAACAGAATCACACACACAAGGGGATGAAAGTGTTCAGGCAGTTTCTGCTGACTTTAGGGGACGGTGTAATGTTTCCTTACAATTGTTTTCAATTCCCACCAGATTCTTAGGAAAAGAACGTGCCGTTCATGCAGAACATAAGCAATTGATCATAACATGCTCCCTGCATTGCTACCACCAGGATGAGGCTCCTGGGGGTGCTGGGAAGATTCTGGGGGTCTAGAACAACACACAACTAATTAAACTGTTAGAACAAATAAAATATGTCTTTTGATATTACATGGATGGGTCTTTTTATAAGGAAAGGGTATGTTGGGACTTTTAAATTGCATTGACATCATGACTGGATACCTAAGTATTTTACTGAGTGGCCATAAATCCCAAATTATGAGTTCCCAAGAAGAGAAAAGTGTGTGTGTGTGTGTGTGTGTGTGTGTGTGTGTGTGTTAAATTTCCTTAGTAATAAATCAAACAGGTGAAAAGAATTTTAAGCCAGATGGAAATAAAGGGTGATTTGGGAATTGGACAGCATATGACCTTAATATGTCACTGTTAATTAACCAAAAAAGTCTTATTTATTTTAGTTAAGTGGTTTGTGGTCATTCTTTTCAAATTTTATCGCATAGCTAATAGTGTCATTAATCATGTACTTTTGAGTGAGCATAAATTCAGTACCTTTGAGAATGAAAAATAAAGAGAAAATATACCCCTAAATCCAATGGCAACGATGACTTCTAGAAAGAGAGCTGTTACACGTGACACACTGAAATTCACAATCCAGGACAATTTAAAGAGCTGAATTAAACCAGCTTCGTTGGACTGCCAGAGTGAAGGGGTCACCTTCTTTGACAAGCCTCGCTATCATTAAACCAGGCAACGTACTCAGCATGTTGCAAGCTGAGCCCTCAGAATGCTGGTGACAGGGGACACGGCAAGAAAATGTATTCCACGAGTATATGGAATTCGGATTTAAATCCTTTAATGTAATCAGCTCAAATATTGCGACTACTCGATTGTTAGTGGTTAAGGCAATTAAAATTCCTTTTGGCCCGTTTTGTATTTTATTTTGCTTTGTTTCATTTTCTTTCTGTCCTACACTGTCATCTGTTAAGAGGATGCTGCATTACATAAACCTGGTAACTGCTTTCATCAATTAAAAAAATGATACCCAAATCTAAATGACTGCTTTATCCTCCTAAATACTAGCACTGCAGACAATTCAATAAGGGGAAAAACAGTAGGTTTGGACTTTCTGTTAAATGTAAATTTTGAGGGTTATTTGAGGTGTTCTTTGCAATTGTTTCATTTAAGGGGGGAAAAAACCCTCTTGAAAATACCAAATCTTAATTGCATGTGATTACGCCAAATTACATTATCCTAACAATGGTAATAGGACTGACTGATTACGAAGATGTCTTTTTTGGTGAGACTAAGAAGAACATTCTAATTCTAACTGTAGACAAATTAAATACACCAGGGATTAGGCACCTGAAATTTCAGATGGAAGAAGACACAAAATAGGTATATTTTTCTTTTGAGAGACTAAATTCTGAGGAGGCGTGTGTGCAAATGCGTGCGCGTGTGTTAAGCAGGCGACAAATGTCCTTGGAGCGTAACAGAGAGACATGTATCTAGCATGGGGCTGTCCACTGGAAAACAAATGGAAGCCACATAAGTAAACGGAAATTTCCTTTTAGCCACATGAAAGAAAGGGAGAAGGACACACAGTTGCAACTAATTACAAGGCTTATTTAACCCAATACATCCAGAACATGGCATTTCAGAAAGTGGTCGCCAAGACAAAACAATCGAGATGTCTCACTTTTCAATGTTCGCACTAAATCTTCCATAACACCTCGATCTGGACTGGCGCACGGCGAGGGCTCCCAGCCACACGTGGCTAGTGGCCGCCTTAGGAGGCAGAACAGGGATGCTGGAGAGCACCTGTAAGTTTGCCTGTGCCACGGACGATGTACGATCCTACCAACACCCCCTGACAAGCCACCCTGCCATTGTACCTTCATTACCCCATCCGTCAAATTGGGATTATGTTTCCAAATTCCGGCCCTTTAAAGTTAACTAGGAACAGTAAAACTTGGCATGGTCTCCAGACCTAAATTAGGATTATAATAGTTCTCATACGGCTTGATGACTGCTGATTCCTTGTTGCTAAACGTTGTCTTTTTTTTAACTTTAAAAAAGCGTTTTGTCAAAGTAACGCTAAGTACACGTAAAGAGTGCACTGTTTGTAATTATATGGCTCAAGAGATTTTGATAGACTTAACAAACCCATGAAACTAGAATTCAGATAAGAAACAGAACACCCTACAAGTCCCCTCGATGCCCCAGTCTAGTTACCTAGGATATCCACTATTCTGAGCTCTAAATGCATAGATCAGTCTTGTCCTTTTTTATCCCTTACGTAATATTATGCACTATTTTACTCCTTTGGGTCTGACTTTTTTCATGAGATAGTGTATGTGTTTGATTCACATTATTGTACATAGATAAAGATCATTTATTCTCATCTATCCCATTATTCTAATGTTAATGGGTAGTCTTAGTAGTTTACTTATAGGTCAAAATACATTCCATATACATTGCATTAACCTCTTCTCATTTGTAGCTATAGAGAAATAAAACATATGATTTTGGGTGTTTCCAATTTTGTATAATAATAAAGATTCCATAATGGGAACATAATATATTTCAATGTGTAAACATAGCTTGAAAAGGAGAAGTAGGATCATGAAGGAGTTGACATCATCCTACAATTTACAGAGAAGTGTAAAGGGTCAAACATAGCCAAGAATTTCTTGAAGAAGAACAAAGTGGGAAAACAGGTATAAAGAATCATATTAAGAAAATATAAGTTGACTCTGATGCATTGATATATTAATGGAACAGAATAGAGTGTCCAGAAACAGACTCAAACATTTCTGGTCATTTCCTTATATGATAGGGGTAGCATTGCAGACTAATGGAAAAACAACAGAGAATTCATAAAATATCATATGATTTCACTCATGTGGAATTTAAAAAACAAAACAGATGAACATAGGGGAAGGGAAGCAAAAAGAAGATAAAAACAGAGAGGGAGACAAACCACAAGAGACTCTTAAACACAGAGAACAAATTGAGGGCTGCTGGAGGGGAGGTGGGTCGGGGGGATGGGCACTCAGGAGGGCGCTTGCTGGAATGAGCACTGAGTGTTGTATGTAAGCGATGAATCACTAAATTCTACTCATGAAATCATTGTTTAGTGTATGTTAACTAACTTGGATTTAAATGAAATTTAAAAATTAAAAAATATATTGAAAAATATTTCTTTACCCCCAAGTAATAAAAGTACCCTTATATTTTATCTTCTAAAAGCTTTTTAGCATTTAGATCCTTGGTCCACCAAAAGTAGACTTTGTGTATGATGTGAGGGATTCAGGGTTTTTTCCCCATATGGATGACCAATTGACCTAGGGTAAATGCCTTTTTTTTAATGTTTATTTTTGAGAGAGAGAGAGAGAGAGAGAGGGAGGGAGGGAGAAAGAGAGACAGAGTATGAGCAGAGGAGGGGCAGAGAGAGAGGGAGACACAGAATCCGGAGCAGGCTCCAGGCTCTGAGCTGTCAGCACAGAGCCGGACGCGGGGCTTGAACTCATGAACCAGGAGATCATGAGCTGAGCCGAAGTCTGATGCTTAACTGACTAGGCCACCCAGGTGCCCCTAAATGTCTTTAATGTTGTGATTGAAATGCGTTTGTTAAGGCCATGCAGTTTAACTATGTTAGCAATGACACCAATTCGTTTTTAGAAAAAAGTCAGACACCGTTGTTTACCTGAAATTCATTTTGCATTCTTCTTTGTGAACACAGCACTGATTTGGCTTAAGAATCTTCCTGACGTGGGAAGTGACTGTATCGCCTACACAGGGGTAAGTCCTGTCTGAGGCTCGGCTGCCCGACAAACAGACCCCAAGGCAGAGGGCTGTCTCTGCAGGCACTTACTGGAAAGTGCTCTCCTGACGAACAGCCCTGGGACAGAAGGAAGCAGGCGTGAGCCCCACAGGTGCAGCAGAGGTCTCGGTGGAGCCCACGGGGAGCTCGGAAGCCTGGGAGGCCCTTTTGACGGTGTCCCCAGTTCAGGCGATGAGTCTGGCCCATGCACCCCGTATCGGACAGGCATTGAATGTGAGCTGCACCCGGGATGGGACATACACTTGGACAAGGGAAGGAGCTCCTGCAGGGGTTCCCGGCTCTGAGCGCCCAGCCAGTGACACTGCCACATGCTGGGGAACAGAGCCCTTCACTTTTGGCCGGTCCATTCGGGGCTGCTGTAACACAAGGCCACGGACTGGGTGGCTCCTAAAGAACAGACATTTACTTCTCACCGTTCTGGAGGCTGGGAGTCCGCCATCAAGGCGCCAGCGGATTCAATGTCTGGTGGGGGCCTGACTTCTGGCTCACGGACGACATCTTGCTAGGTTCCACGTGGGCATGAATCCTACCATGCCCTCTCAAAGGCCGCACCTCCTACCACCATCCCCTTGGGGGTTGGGCTTCAAAACAGGACTTATGGAGGACACAAACATCCTTCCCATAACATTCTGGGGGTATCTGTTCAAGGACAATAGCACCTCAAGGATGCTGAAGAGTATAATCCAGTCCTTCCGGAACGACCTCCAATCTCTTCTAGAAAAATAAGAAATTACGTAGAGCTCTGGGGTAGACACATAGGGCTGTTATCTATCCTAAGCAGTAGGAGGTCTTAGCTCTCTGGTCCTGAAGATGGAGAGTGCCAACGTGTGGTACACCTGCAACTTTTTTTGTGGCGTGTGACGCCAACCAGTCACAATGGTGGGAGATTCTCATCAAAAGGGACCTCATTCTTCTTGCATAGAAATGGGCACAGTGTCCAGTTCTGACCGACAAGGCGGAGAGTCTCCTGGGGAAATGCCCGACACTGCTGCTGGTGGCAATGAACATTTGCCCAATCCTTTGGTATAGCATTTTGTTAAGAGACAGAGAGAAAAAAAGAGAGAGCAGAAGCTAGACAAATTAGGCTAGGCACTATTGATAGTAGATTCTGAAGTTTTAAAAATATCGAGTTATCCTCTGTTTTCAGAACTGCAAGTTCTACAAGCGAGTTAAACACAGTAGCAGGGACTTTTCTCGTATTTTTTTTTTCGCTTTTATTAAAGTTGAACAATATTCTTTTAGCAATATACCTGAAAGGTTGAGGAATATTTTAACGTCTTTTTCAGGTTAGGAGAGCGAACGAGAGGGAGCTATGTTGAGCTCTCCCGCAGATGAGGAGGTGGGTAGGAGTAGGCGCCTAATGGCCACAACTGCCTTGTAAATCAGCATGGAGCACGAACCACGGGACTTGGGGCGGCAGCTTTAACGTTGGGGTAACGAGCCCTGGGCTCTAAGCACCTGCATAAGTGAAAGCACGCTCCACCCCAGACCATCACACCAGGGCTGGGGAATCACAAGCAAGTTGTATCTGTTTCCCCAGCCACATGGCCACGTTACATTCGGTCTCAGGAGTGGACGATTTGGAGAAATAAGGCAAAACGCTGAAAACCTTCATTTTGGTTTGTTTTGTCTCGTTGTAGGGAAAAATATACGCTCCGCTTAGTCGTGGTGGTGCTGGCCCAGTGTTTGACTCCCACTCGGTTCAGCAAAGATGGATTTTCTTCTTTGGGTTTATTACGTTAATAGTTATTCACTTGAGTAACTGTGTTTCTGAGGCAATTTTGATCATGTCATTGGACACACAGTTAAAGCGAGACAGGCTGACTGGGGCCTTTTCGTTTCTTGCTATGGGTAATTGCTATTTCTACAAATGTCAAAAGTGCCATGTTTTCACAGAGCTGTGAACAACACTGTCAATTCAAGGGCAGCAAAATGCGAAAACTATTTCCATGCTTTATGGGCACTGATTTAGGAATAAACAATAGGATTCCATAGTTAATACTCAGTATCCTCTCGTATAAATCTAGTGCTTATCAACCACAGATATCCATTAATACAAAGGATCTAGAAATAGTAGGATAGCATCTTGATAACTTCCCACAGGAAACAATCACCATTGTCTCCAATTCTTTGTCAGTTTTTGCATATCAGGCCTGCCGAATCGTCGTCAACCAAGAGAATATCCTAAATCTGAGTCACATTTCTACTCAGCTTCTGTGTTTAAAAGATCTTCTTGGAATGTGCTAATGTAACGAAGAGGAAGTTTTGGAGTGGAGATTGTGTCCACAAGGAAATTACAATTACAGGCCAAAAAACTGAGAGCCCGTGGCTGTTGCTCAAGTGGTGAAATGATCCCGGAATATGTATTTCTGTGGCTTGATGCTCAAACAATCCACGCTTCAACCAGCAAAGTATGCGTGCCAACGCGGAGCAAAACACTATGTGCTAATACGGGATGAAATTTAATTTCCCTCCTCCATTCAGAGGGAAATCAGAAAAAAACTCCTTTGGATCCAGAGGAGGGGAGTGAGAAGAAGATTTCTGCATGAGGGCGTGGAGAGAGCTTGGAATTTCCCCTCGAAGCTTTCACTCCCGAAGGACAGGTGACTGTCTTGGGTTTGGTCATGAGCCACGCGGGTCCCACGGACCCTGCTCACTCCTGCTGTGTCTTGGCCGCCGTGGAGTCCCTGTGGGCCACTGCTTACACCCAAGGCAGGTAAAGATGTTGTCTAGCTCAATGCCAAGCCTGCTGAAGACCTTATACTATTAGAAGGAACGCAACGTGGCTCGAAAAAGAATGTTCGTAATTATCGTAAGCAGAACTTTTGATCTTGAGGTGACTCCTGCATGGACCTAATTCTTTAAAGGGCAGCAGGACTAAGAGCCACACTCCCTGATCCTGAAGGTTCCTCCCATGAGGGTGAGAGTTTTGAGGGTGCAACCGGGAGGAGATAGAAAGGCACTGGAGAGCTGGATCCACTTACCCCCAAGTATTATTCTTTGGTGTATGTTCTTCGTGCCTCTTTTGCTTTTTGCTTGCTCATTTTTGGTTTCTGGTAACTGAAGTGCAAACAAAACGATACAGAACCTACATCATAATTTCCACCCATCTTAAAACCTGTACCGGGTTCTGCAGCGTGGGCTGGTTCAGGTGGTGGACCTCGTTGCCGTAACACCGAGGTAGAAAAAGGAAGTTACCTCTCTCATGAGAACCCCCCTCTCTGGCTGTGGCAGAGAAGGGCAGAGGGTAAATGGAAGTCACGGTATCTTCTGTCGCTTAAAAATCTTCACTGTCCTACCCTGTTGTTTCAAGCAAATTTCATGCTTTATCTGTAAAACTGGATAGATTTGTGTGTGTGTGTGTGTGTGTGTGTGTGTGTGTGTGCGTGTGTGAAATCTTAATCACGTCCAGGGCCCTTTACTCCCACTGGTTTGTTTTCCCTTTCTTATTAAATTTTAAAATATGAGCATTAGCTCTTTGCCTAAAAATAAGATTGCAGTTTTTGGCAATTTGCATTTTTTCTTAAGACTTTATCATATTTTTTAAGTTAAAATGTTTGTATAATTAAAGTTATATATATTTTATTTATGGTATGCATATTTGTGCCCAACTTAGAGAGAGCTTCTGTCCTTCATGTTTATAGATAAATGTTTTCTTCTAAAACTTTGTAGGTTTATTTTTAAAAGTTTAATATTTGTATGTCCGGGAATTTATTTTCACATAAGAAATCTAATGTTATGCTTTTTTTTCTTTAAGAATTGGTAGGGGGTAACTGGGTGCTTAAGCATCCAACTTCAGCTCAGGTCATGATCTTATGGTTTGTGGGTTCAAGCCCCACATCGGGTTCTGTGCTGACAGCTCAGTCTGGAGCCTGCTTCAGATTCTGTGTCTCCCTCTCTCTGTCCCTACCCTGCTTGTGCTTTCTCTCTCAAAAACAGATACATATTAAAAAAAAAAAAAGGAATTGGTGGAACAATTTCTCTTAACAAATTTACTGAATACAGGATTTAATATAGGGTGAATATGCGCTCAAATAAATCCAATTACTTTCACTAAGCGAAACAAAAATATAATGCAAAATAAAGCCACAGTAGGCCAGGAGGGTAAAATCTATAATTGTGGGGATTTTAAGCTTTTGCACTTAGCAAGTACATCATTATTATCATATCTTACTAATTAATATCATAAAGTTAATTTTAAGCAAGGGGCTGATAAGCAGGAAGAGGGCAGAGAAGTCAAGACAAAGGAGGCAAAACTCAGCCTTAAGCGCCTAACAGCAATTTAGGATTAAAACCTTTAAGTAAAAAATCCATTAAATCTATTAAAGTAAAAATATACTGAATTCTGACAGCTTTGTGGTAGAAAAAGGTGAAAAGAATTTATTTTATTTATTTATTTATTTATTTATTTATTTATTTATTTAACGTTTATTTATTTTGAGAGAAAGAGAGAGCAAGTGAGTGGGGAAGGTGCAGAGAGAGGGAGAGAGAGAATCTCAAGCAGGCTCTGTGCTATCAGCACAGAGCCTGATGTGGGGCTTGAACCCATAAACTGTGAGATCATGACCTGAGCCAAAACCAAAAGTTGGCCGCTTAACTGACTGAGCCACCCAGGCACCCGAAAAGGATATATTTTAAAATACTGAAAATGTAAAATTCAAATGGTTTTATACACTTTAAACAAGCAGCAGATAAGAAGACATATTTGATATTTCTGCATTAAAGAAAAAAATATTGTTCATAGTATACAAGGAATACCTATTGCATCAGTTTCCTTCTGCTTCTATAACAACGTACCACAAATTCAGTAGATTAAAAATCACAATTTATTTTCTTATTGCTCCAAAGGTCAGAAGTTCAAAGGGGGTCCCACTGGGCTAAAATGAAGGTGTTAGCAGGGCTTTGTTTCTGACAGCTCCAGGAAGGATTCTTACTTTTGCCTTTCAAACTCCTAGAGCTCATCTATGTTTCTTTCCTCAGGGCACTTTCTCCATCTCCAAGACCAGCACTAGCTGTTGTGGTCGTTCTTAGCATCCTATTTCTCTAGATGTGATTCTTCTGCATCTTCCCCATGTAAGTACCTTTGTGATTATGTTGGGCCTGACTGATAATCCAGGTTAATCTCTTGATTTTAAAGTCAGCTGGGTACTTCCTCTTGAAAAAGCTTTTGCAAATGTACCCAATTAGACATATATGAGAATGTCTATTGCAACATACTTCAACTGGGAATGAAAGGATAAAATGTGTTATAATAGTCACACAATAAAATACCAGGCATTAGCTAGAAAGATCAGGATTAATCAATATGCCTAAATCTTAAAAACAATGCTGATGGTGCAAAGGCCTGTGGACAGGGTGGCAAGGAATCCAACAGAATGAGAAGACAGAGGAATTTACCCCAAAAGAAAGAAGAAGAAATAAGCAACATGCCTGATGGAGAATTTATAGCAACAATCATAAGGATACTTACCGGACTAGAGAACAGAATGGAAGACATGAGGGAGACCCTTACCACAGAGGTAAAACGGTTAAAAACGAAAATGTGCTTGATGCAATGAACAGCAGGCTGGAAGAAGCAGAGGAATGAATTAGTGACCTAGAAGACAAAGTAATAGAAACCAATGAAGTTGAAAAAAAGAGAGAAAGAATACTTATGCAACACGAGAACAGATTTAGGGAACTCAGTGATTCCATGAAATATAATAACATTCATATTATAGGAGTCCCAGAAGAAGAAGTAGAGAGAAAAGAGGGCAGAAAATTTATTTGAAGAAATAATAGCTGAAAACTCCCTTAATCTGGGGAGGGAAACAGATATCCGGGTACAGGAGAACTCTCATCAAAATAAACAAAGGCAGGCCAACACCAAGACATATAGTAGTTAAATTTGCAAATTATAGAGATGAAGAAAAAAAATCTTAAAAGCAGCAAGACAAAAGAAGTCATTAACTTGCAAGGGAAAACCCTTCAGGATGCAGTAAAAGCGGTTCCAACACGGAAGTATATAGTGATACAGTCCTACCTTGAGAAGCAAGAAAAATCTCAAATAGACAACCTAACTTTACACTTAAAATAGTTAGAAAAAGAAAAACAAAAGCAAATGAAGCCTAAAGGCAGCAGAAGGAAGGAAATAATAAAGATAAGAGCAGAAATAAATGATATAGAAACTAAAAACAACCAATAGAACAGATCAATGAAACCAGGAGCTGGTTCTTTGAAAAGATCAACAAAATTGATAAACCTCTAGCCAGACTTATTAAAAAGAAAAGAGGCAGACCCAAATAAATAAAATCAGGAATAAGAGAGAAGAAATAACAACCAACACCACAGAAATACAAACACAAAAGAATATTATGAACATCTATATGCTAACAAGTGGGGCACCCTAGAAGAAGTGCACAAGTTCCTAGAAACTTATAAATTACCAAAACTGAAGCAGGAAGAAATAGAAAATTTGAACAGACCAGTAACCGGCAAAGAAATTGAATCAGTAATCAAAAAACTCCCAAAAAGCAAAAGTCCAGAACCAGATGGCTTCACAGGCAAATTCTACCAAACATTTCAAGAAGAGTTAACACTTATTCTTCTCAAACTATTAAAAAAATATAAAGAAAAGGAAAGAAATTTTCAAAACTCATTCTGAGGCCTGATACCAACCAGATAAAGACACCACTAAACAAGAGAGCTACAGGCCAATATTTCTAATGAACATAGATACAAAAATCCTCAACAAAATACTATCGAACTGAATCCAACAACACATTAAAAGAATCATTTACCATAATCAAGCAGGATTTATTCCTGGATTGCAAGATTACCTCAATATTTGCAAATCAATCAATGTGATACAGCACACTAATAAAAGAAAGGATAAGAACCACACGCTCCTTTCAATAGATGCAGAAAAAGCATTTGACAAACTAAACATCCATTCATGATAAAAATTTCCAACAAAGTAGGTTTAGAGGGAACATACCTCAACACAATAAAGGCCACATATTAAAAACCCACAGCTAATACCACCCTCAATAGTGAAAAATGGAAAGCATGTCCGCTATGGTCAGGAACAAGATACAGATGTCCTCCCCTCTCACTACTTCTATTCAGCATAGTAGTACAAGTCCTAGACACAACAATCACTTGACACGAAGAGATAAAAGGCATCCAAATTGGCAAGGAACAAGTACAACTTTCACTATTTGCAGATCATATGACACTATCTATAGAAAACCCGAAAGACCACCAAAACACAGCTAGAACTGATAAGCAAATTCAGTAAAGTCACAGGATACGAGGTCAATGCACAGAAACCTGTTGCATTTTTATACGCTAGTAATGAAGCAGCAGGGAGAGAAATTAAGGGATAAATCCTATATTAAATTGTAAAACAATAAGATACCCAGGAATACACTTAACCAAAGAGGGGAAAGACCTGTACTCCGAAAACTATAAACACTGAATAAAGAAATTAAAGATGACACAAAGAAATGGAAAGACATTCCATGCTCATGGACTGGAAGAACAAAAATTTTAAAATGTCTATACTACCCAAAGCAATCTACAAATTGAATGCAATCCTTATCAAAATGCCAACAGCATTTTTTACAGAACTAAAACAAACAATCCTAAAATTTGCATGGAACCACAAAACACCCCAAATAACCAAGCAATTCTGCAAAAGAAAAGCAAAGCTGGAGGCATCACAATTCCAGACTTCAAGTTATATTATGAAGCTGTAATAATCAAAACAGTATGGTATTGGCACAAAAATAGACACATAGATCAATGGGACAGCATGGAGAGCTCAGAAATGAACCCATGCTTATATGGCTAGCTAATCTATAACAAAGGAGACAAGAATATGCAATGGTAAAAAGACAGTCTCTTCAACAAATTGTGTTGGGAAAACTGGACAGTTACATGTAAAATAATGAAACTGGACCCCCTTCTTACACCGTAGACAAAAATAAACTTCTAACCAAATCTTGCCATTTGTAGTGACATGGATGGAACTAGAGAGTATTATGCTAAATGAAATAAGTCCTTGAGAGAAAGACAAATATGAGATGATTTCACTCATATGTTGGAATAAGAAACAAAACAAATGAGCAAAGGGGAAAAAGAGAGAGAGAGAGAGAAGCAAACCAAGAAACAGACTATAGAGCACAAACTTCTGGTTACCTGAGGGGAAGTGGGGGGGGGGGATGGGTAAAACAGGTGATGGGAATTAAGGATGCACTTGTGGTGGTGATGCACCAGGTGATGTATGGAAGTTTTGAATCACTATATTGTACACCTGCAACTGACATTATCCTGTATGTTAACTAACTGTAAGTTAAACAAAAACTTAAAAAAACAAGGTTGAGGAACAAAAGAAACCTTGTAGATTAATATCATCCCACTTTTGTAATTTTGTGTATGTGTATATTAAATGCATACAAATATGTAAATGTGCATATGGTAATGTGTAAATGTGTATAAAGTATATATATTTAAATATGTGAAGTGTATGTTTTCATTTGTATATGTAAATGTTATATACATATAAATACGTAGATGTATATATTGAAATGTAAATGTGTATATGTTACACACATGCAAATATGTAGGTGCATATATGTTAATATGCAAGTGTATATATTTGTGTATGTTAAATAGATACAAATGTGTAAGTATGCTTATGTTCGTATGTGTATGTGTCATACAGGGGTAAACTGAAAAGCTGCAAATTAAAGGCAGGGTGACAAGTGACTGGTAGACACAAAATGGGACTGGGGAGGAAAGATAAAGAGAAAAAGGAAATTGAAAAAAGAGAAAACTATCATGGTTGTTCTTAGGAAATTAATAGCCTAGGGTTCAAGCAAAGCTTCTAGCCCCAGAATGCATGAGTTTCAATTCTGCCATCACCACTTCCTAATTGTGTGGCCTTAGGAAAACTAGTGGGTGGCTGTGGGCCTCCAACATCTTCCTGAAGAAACAAGGGGAATAAATAAGGTTATCTTTATTATTTCCTTCCTTCTGCTGCCTTTAGGATTCATTTGTTTTTCTTTTTCTTTTTCTAAGTATTTTAAGTGTAAAGTTAGGTTGTCTATTTGACTACTATATGTTCTGGTGTTGGCCTGCCTTTGTCTATTTTGTTTATTTTGTTTATTTTGATGAGAGTTCTCCTGTACCTGGATGTCTGTTTCCCTCCCCAGATTATGGGAGTTTTCAGCTATTATTTCTTCAAATAAATTTTTAGTTTTAGCTCTTACATTTAGGTCTTTGATCTACTTTGAGTTAATTGTTTACTACGGTCTGAGGAAGAGGTCATACTTCATTATTGACATGTGGATGTCAATTTGTTTCAGGACCTTTTTTTGACCAGACTATTGATTTCCCATTGAATTATCTTGGCACCCTTGTTTAAATTGTTTAACCATAAATGTAAGAATTTATTTATGGACTCTTGAGAATCTATCCCACTGCAGTATGTGGCTACCTTTACTCCAGGATCACACAATCTTGATTCCTGTAGTTTGTTTGAAGTCAAAGAGTGAGCCGCCCAACTTTGTTCTTCTTTTCCAATATTGTTTTGGCTATATTTTCTCTACTTTATCTTAACTAAGCATTTTATTTGGATTATTGTAATTTACATCCAAAGAGAAGTATGTTCTGCCACTGGAGGGACAAACCTCTCAAACCACTGGAGGTAGCTCAGATTGAAAAAATCTACACTTACGCCTAGTATCTCTGTATAATTATTAAGGATGTCATTCTTCTACTTCTCGAAGAATCCTATTATAAATGCCAAAGTATTTGGTCATCCTCATTTTAGAGCACATGAGTTGCAAATCTCTTTCGATACCTAACTAGGGAATTTAGTCTGTCAGAGAACTAGGTGCAATCCATAATCCATTCCAATTCCATGGAGCTATTTGAAATTATCCTTCACTTCAACTTTTAAAGATAAGCTTATCAATCACTTTTAGTGTCAAGTTATCTCTCATAGGATATCCTCTATGTGAGTTAAAAAAAAAATCAATCCCTTTCACCGACTTTCTCCTTTAGGACAAAGGGATAAAGCATGGAGAAAACATGCTTATGTAATCCCTCCTGTTATCTCCTCAATATTCTTACATTTGCTTTAGACTATTATTTCTTACTTAAATATTTTTCTTACTGTTGCAAAAAGAATTTGCATAAAATATGTAGATTTAGCAAATGAACTTTTGTAAATCCTATCCAATGATACTCAACAACAAATAGTACTCAATGAAATGTTAGCATTGCATTAGTCAAGTATGATATAACAACACTGACAGTAAAATAAATTTGGCAAAGGAGTTCATGTGTAATCAAGCATTTAAAGTGAGTAAGGAATGAAAACCACCCAAGGAAAAGTAGAAGAGTATCAGTTTTGAGCTCTAAAGCAAGCACGAGATCAGGAATTTATACCTACAGGATTTATATCTGAGTTGTTGGTTTTTACTTTTAACTTTGAGGTTTAAATTTTATACAGGCCTGGAGATGATTGGGTGGCTTGCTCGGTTGAGTGACTGACTCTTGGTTTCAGCTCTGGTCATAATCTCATGGTTCATGGGGTCAAGCCCCGCATTGGGCTCCACGCTGAGAGCGCAGAGCCTGCTTGGGATTCTCTCTTCTCCCTCTCCCTGTCTCTCCCCTACTTGCATGCTCTCTCTCTAAATAAATAAACTTAAAAATTTTAGGCCTGGAATAATTTATGAATACACTCTGTCTTCTAATCCAATAACTGTGAGAAGTTGAAATAAAAAATGTGAAATAAAAGTCAAGAAAAATATTTGAAATTGGTACTAAATGTTTTGTTTATTTAAAAAAAATTTTTAAGTTTATTTACTTATTTTGAGAGAGAGAGAGTGAGCTTAGGAGGGTCAGGGAGAGGGAGAGAGAGAGAGAGAGAGAGACGGAGAGAGAGAGAATCCCAAGCAGGTTCTACACTGTCAGCATGGAGCCCAACTCGGGGCTCGAACTCATGAACCTTGAGATCATGACCTGTGCTGAAATCCGGAGTCAGACCCTTAACCAACTGAGTGAATCAGGCTCCCCCATATACTAAACGTTTTCATTGTAGATGTGTTTTTGTTTCCTATCTGTCTTTGGACATTTACTTAGTAAGAGCGAGGCTCTTCAATATAACATAGCTACATAAGAAGACATTAATGTGCTTTACTAGGTCTACTGAAGTATCCTGTAGTATGATGAAACGATAACAGGTAAATAACATCAAACTTGTCTTACTGTGGGGAGGGGGTAATTTACGCCGTGAACCAGCATCAGTAGTGACTCAATCTGACACATATTCAGTAAGGTTTTGGATCACTACATTATTTCAAGACTCAAAAACTTACTGCAGAAGTTTTCCTTCGCATAAGGTGACAAGTGTTTTAATACGAAAGCAAGAAAAAAAGAGTAGAAGAGAAAAAAAGAAAAGGATGCATTTACGATTTTATCCTTTCTCTTTCTGTATCTGCCCTGTAGGGAGTATTTTTTGTTTCAGACCATTCACCAGTGAATTCTCGACAAGGTCAGGACTGAAAGGAACGATGATGCCCTGTGTTACAGAAGCTGAAGGAAGCCGCAAGATCACATCATGGGCTGTAGGAGACTCTTAACTTGGCTTTTGAAGAATGTGTCCGTGGACATACCAATTGAATATGTATTAAGTGCCATCATTTTTCAAGTTAAAGGTCACTTCAAAGCAGATGATTTCTCCTCCTACCTCCTTCTCTCCCCACCCTCTCTCTTCACACGTACACACACACACACACACACACACATACACACTTACACAGGCAGGCACACATATACGCACAGGCACACACTCACAGGTACACACACTCACACAGGTAGATACACAGATAGGCATATACTCACACAGGCGCGCACACACACACTCACACAGGCACACACTCACACACAATTACACTCTTCCTCTGTAAGGTGACACATGTAGATGGGTAAAAAGACTTAGTTTCCAGAATTTGTATCATATACTAACTGTTTTAAAGAAATGGAGGGTGGGCCATTTATTTTCACGTCTCTGACAATTTTAGCAAGAAATGATAAGGACTGACAAGGACTAAAAGAATGCTTTGCAACTAACTTGGTCTGGATTACCGAGGAGATTTCATGAGGTTATTCAAACAGTAGAGTAAAAACTAGTACATTTGGACATTATGTCTCACTCATAAAGAATTAAAAATTCACTACACATAAATATTCTACATGTTTTAAGAAGCGTGGTATTCCACTTGAATAAAATCCATGTCACCCTAAAATATATCACCGAATTATTAGTATGTGACCATATATTTAGCATAAATGCTTTTTGGTCAAAATAGAAACAAGTTAACTAAAGCAGGAATTCAAGCCACAAAACGTGCATCTATCATAGGTAAGTCAGTGCACTGAGACAGCAATTTTAGAGGCTTAACCCTTAACTACCTGCAAACGGGTTGGTGGTAAAGTTACATTCATCCCAGCTATGTGTTACAATGGAAAATGCACACAAAGAACTTTGGGAGCTAATAATAGCTATTTCTTTTTATTCTGACACTTGATTCTACTATTTAATTGTTACATATAATCCCATTCACAGTAACTGGAAACAATGACAACTTTCTTTTCCACTTTAGCAATTGCCTCATGAATCAAAGAGTACTAGTAGACTGCAAAAGTAATGATCATAAAAATGCACCATAAATTCCTTGAAGCAATTGTCCTATTTCATGCCTTACTATTAAGTGGAACTTTAAAAAATGGAACCATGATTTTTTTGCTGTTGTTGAATAAAAGGCCTCTTACTCAAATGTACTGCAACGTGATCTACAGGACACGGGATTCCATGTGGGGACTTGTATCATTTGTGGTAATGCAGGCAAAAAACTCAAATCTGTGTGCTGGTCCTTTAGCCCTCCCCTTTTCCGCACCTCCCACCCACCGTGCTCGAGCAAACAACGCTGTCACAAACGACCCAAGTCCGAGCTTCCCACTGGACATCTTGTCTGAATCACTGTCTACAAGAAATGGGTCAGGATCCTGTTTCTGACTCACGGTGCTCTAGGGACAGCTGGCTATCCAGATTACCAGCAACATGATGTGGTATTGCCGGCTTTCTTTTTAGCGATCCTTTGACAATCCTTATGTATCACAACCTGTGGGGAAGGGGGATTTACTCATTCATGAAAGAATGTAGAACATTTTTTGAAACACATCCTTCTTATGGAAAATACAGGGTGGACACTGTGTGATGTGGTAGGTAATGTTCTAAATAATGTCTTATAGCAACTGCAGTAGGAGGTTTCTAAAGCAGTATACTGGCTGTCGTATTTTGAATAAATTCCCCTTGTAAATAAGCGTAATACTTGCCAAAGTTGAATTAAGACTCAAATTTTGCATCGGGATAATTTGACTGTATTTCCTTGGGCAATTGTAAAGATAAGAAAGTATAATTTATTGCTATAACATGCCAATTAAATGACTTCAAAAGAGTTGAGCATTCTTGTGAAATTGGTTGAGACATTGTGCTAACAGTCATATATATACGCGCGCGCGTGTGTGTATGAATGATTGTGTTTAATTCTTACAATTGCTGCATAATGTAAGCAAAATTATCCTTGTTTTATACAGAAGGAAATTAGAGGTTATGAGTTCTATCACCTATTATTTGCAAAAACATCATCTCATTGAATGAAGGTGCACCATCTTGAAAATCTGAATATTTTTAGAATAGGCAATGAATACATATGTAAAATATATAAGAAATATATGAAGCATTAAAATTGTATGTCAGAAGAGTAATATGGTCCCAAAAGACATGTTTATTATTATCAGCCTCTCGTTGCGTTTTTAGTGATACACCGCAAAACGCCGTATGGAGGCAGAAATAATGTAAACTGCAAACACACCAGGGACACAGATCTCTATCCTTAGCAGATGTTCAATGCCCAGAGATTAACTCTGTGGACACTACAAGACCTTCTGTAGAACTAGATTATACAGCTACCGTATGAAACCAATCCACATCCATTTTCGAGACAAAGGGCCATTTGTGTGAATGTTACATTTCGCTCCGATGCCAACAGTACGACTCTCCAGAAGGAACTCTGCTGGTCTACTGAATGATCTGGCCAGCTAATAACCACTCCCTCAGGCCAGCAGAACACCTTCTGGTTTTGTATCTTGCACGGCACTATAGGAGGAACCATTTCCCTTTCCCCAGTCACACGAACGCTAGAGCTGCTGGCCTCTTTAAGCATCTTTCCTAATAAGTCTTTAATGCAAGATAAATGCTATGGAAGTTTCATCATCATGTTATACTGAAATAATTGTTACGCTGAAAGAGAATCTGAAAGCCTCCAGAATTCTTACTGTTGTTGCACACTTCTCAAAATAAGTGTGCATCCATGAACTTCTCAGTTACTAAAAAATGTTTAATATGAAATGCTAAAAAGTATGAGGAAGAGGAAAACATTCCACCACACAGGGACAGCATTAATCAAGTGAACAACTACATACAAACTTTAAAACTAGGATCCTTCAGGGGTGCTTGGGTGGCTCAGTCAGTTAAGTGTCTGACTCTTGATTTCAGCTCAGGTCATGATCTCACAGTTTGTGGGTTCAAGCCCTGCGTCCAGCTCTACACTGAGAGTGCAGAGTCTGCTTAAGAATCTCTCTCTCCCTCTCTCTTTGTCCCTCCCCCACTTGTGTTTTCTCTCTCTCTCTCTCTGTCTCTCAAAAATAAACTAAAAAAAAACCCCAAAAAACAATGATCCTCTGCTATGTTAGACTAGAAGTACCTGAACATTTATCCTTGTTAATGCGTATTAGGTAGTCTTCTAAATACTCACTTTTCAGACTTTATCATAATTTATATGACCAGTTTTCTATTGTTAAACATTTACATTATTGTTTATTTTGTACTCACATTATATACTGATAAACTTCTTTTGATATAAATCAAAATAAGTATAAAATAAATAAAATTACACCCATTTCTCTTTATTGTTTTCTAGTATATTCCCAATAGTATTTCTGGGCGAAAAGGTTTGAATATTAACTGCTTCAATGTATACTGACAACTACTATCCATCACAGTTGTATTAATTTGCAGCTTTGCCACCAGGGTACATGACCATTTTCCTGCATTGTTACAAATATGGGGTATTACCCTTTTTAATCACATTGGTTTGCCAGTGAAAGTTGTGTTACACTGATGTTTTAGTTTGCAACTCTTATTGCTAAGACAATAGAAGGTTTTACATTTGAATATTTACATTTGAAACTTTGTTTTACATGTTTACTTGCGTTTGCTGTTTCTTACATGTTCATTCCATGTTGATATTTTTCACGTGATTTTTATGGGAGTTAAATAGAGGAAGAAAGCTGACATTGTGCACATTGTAGACTTGTTTTCTATCATAATCTTTGCAGACACATTGTGAGCAATTAACTCAGGGACAAATTATATAGACCAATGGTCAGGAAAGAGATGGTTAGTAGAGCCCATTTGCAAGTGACTGGGATGAAAATGTAGAGACTCTTTTTTTTTTTAAGACTCTTTTTTTTTAAAGATTGCTTTATTTGGAAAAAAAATTCTTTTCCTTGAAAAAGACTTTAAAAATCAACGTATGACCCGTTTTTAACCATCTTATTCAGTATATTTAAAAGGAAAAAGCAAAATAATAATAAAAATGATAATGCTGGTAACAGTTGACATTTACTATGAGTGTATGTGTAAGGCACATAAGTGCCAAGCTCTCCTTAGTCTCAAAATGATCCATGGAACAGATACTTTATCCACATTTTATAGTCAAAGAAACCAACTCTTATAATGTAATATGTACAAGATTACTAGACCAGTGTATATTTTACCACAGTTTTACTCTGGCTGAGATGGGGGAAAATGTGTATAAATTTACCTTCTGTTGTCAAGGAAGAAAGAGATTTCCTAAAATAAAACCCTGGAATTAGTGTATTAAGTTGAATTCTTTGTAACGACTCCTTTTGTAGGTCATTAGTGATTGAATATCAGTAAGTTTATATGGTTCAAACTAATTCATTTGAAACTGTTAGAAACTATGGGGGAAAATGCATGCAAACAACCTGTAGGAGAAAATTTGTTATGGGAATGTCATTATTAAAGCCCAGTGCATGTATTTTACAGAGGGCAAAACTCACTGACAGGGCACACAAATTTTCCAAGCACTGAAAAGAGTTGTCTTTTTAGAAAGATTGCATCCTGCTAATGTCTTGTTGAACATTCAATGACCACAAATGTTTCTATTCTTTTCATCACGCTGGTAAAAATTTTTTTGCCTCCTCACCATCAAACTTTCTCTTCTCACTGTACCGCACCACTCTTTCCCCACACCCAGCCCTACTCTCTCTCTCCTTTTCCCTGCTTTCTCTCCATCTTCCTCTCTGCTTCTCTGCCTCCCTTCATGTCTATGGGTGTTGACTGAGGAACTACTAAACAGTATGCTCAATGCTCAGTTCTCATACGTGGTGGCTGATGGGATAGTCTTTTAAGGAGTTTGTTTATGAGGCAGTGGAGAAGAAAAGAAGTGGCTTTTTTTCATTAGATATAAAGTCGCTTTGGAGTGGCAGTGGATGATGGTGGGGGGTGCCTCTCCAAAGGATGTGACTTTGAAACTGGGATGTTGGAGGGGAAGGACCCCCAGGAGAGCATAGCTTCCTCATTGAACTTAGGAGACAGAAACTTGATTTCAAGACTGCTAAAATTAGCCCGCATTAGTGGGGCAGAAGCCTGGACAGCACCATGTGTATAAAGGAAATTAAATTCTTAACTAAAAATCTTTCCACAAAGAAAACTATATGTTTAGATGGTTTCACTAGTAAGTTTTACCAGACATTTCAGAAAGAAATAGTACCAACACTACTCAAGTTCTTTAAGATATTAGAGGAATACAGACTAGCTCCCACTCATTGTATGTGGTTAGCACCAGTCTGATATCAAACCCTGACAAAGACATTTAGAAAAATTACAGACTAGTATCACTCATGAACCTAAATAGCAAGATCTTAACAAAATACTGGCAAATCAAATCCAGCAAAATGTAAAAATAACACATCTTGACCAAGTGGCTTTTATATCAGGAATTTAAAGGCATTTGACTTTCACAAATCACAAATCAGCATCTTGTTAGAAAAAAAGAGAAGTTCCGTATGATAATCTAAAGAGATGCAGAAAAATGATTTGCCAAAACCCAAGAAAATACGCATGATAAGCACTGTCAGCAAAGGAGAGATACAAGGGAACGTTCTCAACTGATAAAGAGCACCTACTAAATTTGTTCAGCTAACACCTTACTTAAAATCAGACACAAGGCAAGGATGTGGGCTCTCACCACCTCCCTTCAGCATTGTGCTAGATGGCTGTGTGATGAGGCTTAGTAAAGTGAAACCATCATGGCAACAGAAAATGAAGAGGTAAATTGTATTTATTCCCTGGGGTCATTATCATTTATATATAAAATCCTTGGAAACCTAAAAAACATCTTTCAGACTAATAAGTGAAAATAGTATCGTGGCAGGGTGTGTGGTCAAGAAACAAAAGCAATTGTATTTCTGTAGTGTGGCAGCAAAGACTTGGGAACAAATGTAGATATGAAGGGACTTTTTTTTTTCAATGTTATTTAGAGTAGCATAAAAATCATAAAGCATTTGGGGCAAATTTGGCAAAATGTATAGAAGACCTCTACACTGGAAACAACAACACTTTGAAGAGATACAAGAGATAAGGAACCACATAAGATGAGAGTTATACCACGTTCAGGGATTGGAAGATTCAATGTCATTCAGATGTCAAGTATGCTGTTTCTGGTACGTATCTGGAGATAGAGAAATGACCTCTGAATAGTTCCATGGACCCAAGGGACCCAACAGGAGAGGGTCCTGACCCTCTGACCCCCTCTCTAAGAGAGCTCCATGACAGTGCTTCAGGTCCTCAGGTATGAAGGCAATGGTTCCCAGCATGTCTGGCTATTCCTCATAATGTTCCCATCATGTATGCCTACTGACATAAATAACTGTGTGCTCCTTTGACGAAGCACTGGAGGAATCATTACTGTATATACTTGCTCTGGCTCATGCGTGTTGCAGCGTCCTGCATCATGGAGATCCAGCCTCTCCTTTTCCACTTCTGAAAGTTGTCACGCTCACATGTGATATCAAAATACACTCTAAGATAAGGCAAATGACTTCAGAATAGAGAGCCTATAAGTCCCTTGTGTTGAATTTAATAATGATGGTACAACACATTAGAAGCACCTGGAATGTTTGTTAAAACTGCAGATTCCTGGGCCACATTATCTGACCTACCAAAGAGAATATGCGGTGGTGGATCCGTGCTGTCAGCGCAGAGCCCGATGCAGGGCTTTTGAGATCTAACAACACCCACTGCAGAGACTTCGAGTGGTGGTCAGGCAAAGCCTATTTGTGTTGTAGGAGAGCAATTTGTTCACAGTAGACCCTGTGTGGTACCAGGGTAAACAGGGAAGTACATTTAGCCCTTTGAGGAAGGAAGTAGTTAGAACTAAATTAGGTGCTATTGCTTCCTGGAGTGGAGAGCAGAGCCCTAGTCTGAGGGGCAGACGTGACACAAGAGGCTGCATAAAAAGGGCCAAGTGGCACGTGTTTATTGAGAACAAAACCCTGAAGCAAGGATGGGGCTTAGGAGGTTCTGGGAGGCAGGGCCGACCCCGATATTCAGCCTTCCTGTTCGGTCACCAGGGGAACGTTTTCTTTGTACATCAGGGAAACTCCCTAACTCCAGGTCTTCATCTTCCACAAAACCCTCAAAAGCACTTTTTTTCCTCCTTCCTCTTTGCCTTGTGTCACTCATCCGTAACGGCTGTAGGTGAAGTTACCGGCCAGCACACTTACTGTCCCCCACCTCACGTCTACACTGGGGATGAAGAGCCGTCCCCGGCTCGCACGCCGCAGTCTTGCTCTGCTTCCGTGCCGACTTTCATGGGCCACATCGCCAAGGACAGGCAGGTTCCTCCGGGCTGGAACAAAAGGGTGTCATCTCCACCACCGCTTCCTGCCGCAGGTGCCTTCATGCGGCCGAGGAACACAGCTCAGGTCTCGATTTCCAAAAGCCACGTGCGAGGGATGCCAACCTCACAGCCCACGCCGGCTTACTCACGGATGCCTCTCGTCCTGATCAAGCTCTCGGGTGCAGAGTGTGTTAGGGGGCGTTACTGACCATCGTCTGTTTATGACACAGGGATGCTGCCCAAGGAACTAGGATTGGGAAGTGTTTCACAACGTCACAGAGCATTTCCGAATCATCGTTTAAAACGTGTGACAAATCCTGGTACTTCAAGCTCTGTGTTCAACAGTTGGCGTCTTGCATTCTGATCATTGGACGAGCACTTCATCCTGAAGGGACGGTTTTTGTAACCTCCTTTGGGTGAGTGAAGTGTGCTTGAGAGGGTTCTGTAGGGCATGTTTCGGCAGTTCCACATCCTAGTTTCTTACATACTATGTTTATGCCACATCTGTAAAGACTTGAAAAACAGAGTCCCTCTCCTGGAGATGACTTTACAATTTCTTCAAGTCTAACGAAAGCTCAAGGAGATATACAAAACAAAGAAATTGCGTAAAGTTCTAATTCACTTGAAGTGTCAGTTTTGCTCCGGTGGGGTTACTGATGTTTTCGGTACTGTCTCGTGTTCCAGTGGGAAAAGGAAGTGAGCTACGCGTTTCCTTCTGAGCTGTGGGGCTGGCTCCATCAGAAACTAAAATTAGGACCTTGTGTAAACCATCGCCTGTACCTGGACTTCCAACACACCGGTCAGAAAACTAAACACAGAATGGATCAGAAAAGGGGTCCCATATAAGGGTCCTGCCATCTCTAAAATGCTTACCTTCTATGAATCAATTGAATACACGGTGTTACCCTAAGTTTGTACTGGGGAGAAATCTTTTGTGAAAGTATAAATCCTCATTATAGCTTGATTCTTTCCTGCGTCTGGCTGGATAGGGTTTTTGTTGAATGGACTGAACAACAAATTACTTTGCCTTGCTTTGCACGGAGAGATGAACTCAGAGATGAACCTGCCATATGGAAGGCCTTCTCTGTCACCCCCAACCACCGTCTCTGTGCGTGGGAGGGCTTAAGAGCCCCAGGTGTAGATGGAAGGAAAGGAGGTTTGCCTAGCGTCTGCAGCTAGTTGTGCAATTATCGGCCAGGGACCTCCTCGTCTGGACCCTGTTTTGCTCGTGTGGGCCGTGGAGGAGCTCTGAAGGTCCAGTCAGCTCTGTGTGCTGATGCATTATATCTGAACAGAAACAAAAGGGGTTTTGCCCGGCCCTCTGTTGAGCATCAACAGCAGAGTGAGCGCTTTATACCAAGCATGCACCTTCATTATTGATCACGAGCTTTTGTACGAATTTCAGATCCTCTGAGGGCGCCATGAACTCTCAGGTGACAGACCAAGTGTGGTAGGGTTGATGTGTTTGAGCTGATAACAAACCCAAGAAGGTTTTCCTGTTTTTAGATTTCATGTTCTGGGCGTCTCCATCAAGGGCACAAGGCCAACACACCCGTTAAACATTGAAGTTTTCGATAAAGGAGTGGTTTGTTAAAAACTACAAAAATGAAAGAACTCGGGCTGGCTCATTTCTGTTTTACTCGTTTCCTTTCTTTTTCTGTTTTGGAAGGCTGTTCGCTACAACTCACTGAGCAGTTGAGTGAAGCGAGGGCAGAATTTCATTTCAAGTGAAGCTGGACTGAATTGCCCCTTTGGAAACTCCCCAAGTACAGGGTAAAGAATGCCCGGCATGCCAGGCTTATGACAGAGTGGGATGTGACCAGTTCCAAATGTTCTCTGCTTTGCCAGTGCTGGTGCTTTGCCAGTGCTTGGCCACTCCAGGAAGTGGCCGTTAAATATAAAATAGGCTTTTAGCCTGAAACAGAATCTCGATATTTCCTTCCCGACCCTCTTTCATGCGAATACTGTTTTAGCAACACCATCAGTGGGTGGGTAGTATGCTTCAACTATTTTGCCTTGACTTTTCATGGTAAAATGACCAGTTATGCAACATAATTCATACTCTGCCACAGAAGATGTTTGTCAATTATTTGAAAGAAGAATAGTAACTTTGAGACCCAGGAAACGATGGAAACACATTTCCCTCTTTTTATCCCATGTTGTATAACCAATCACTTTAAAAATTTTTTTTAACGTTTTATTTATTTTTGAGACAGAGAGAGACAGAGCATGAATGGGGGAGGGGCAGAGAGAGAGGGAGACAAAAATCCGAAGCAGGCTCCAGGCTCTGAGCCATCAGCCCAGAGCCCGATGCGGGGCTCGAACTTATGGACCGCGAGATAGGGACCTGAGCTGAAGTCGGACGCTTGACCGACTGAGCCACCCAGGCGCCCCATAATCACTTTTAAATATATTACATTTCTTTCCGGTTTGGATAAATAACGTTTTTAACTCTATGTGTACATGTGTGTGGATACATGTAGGTACGTATATTTTACATAAAAGTTACATCTAAGCATAAATGTTTTATGCTTAGATTTTACACTTGAATTTTACATATTTTAGATTTGAATATTTATATGTATATCTGTGTCTAAGTATTTATATACTTATATTTGTTTTATATCTAAGCATACATATTTATATTAAATATACACCTGTGTACATGTGGGGGATCCCTTATTGTGTTTATACATGACCACATAGGGATATTATGCATTCATACACTTCACAAATATTTATTTGTTGAGCACCTACTTTGTCGAGCACTGTTCTAGATTTGAGGGATATTTCAATAAAAGTTAGACCAACGTTCTGCTCTCCTGAATCTTACGTGCTGTCACTTTTAGTATCCTTGACTTAGTGTTACTATTTGGGGTCAACAAGTACATCTGTGGCTTTATTATAGCCACATATAGGATTATTACAGGAGATAATATACAACTGGCATTTTTTCGAGCTCTAGTTTTATTGCTATCAATTATGGAGTGCAAGACACTTTTGTCTCGATCAATTCCATTTGCTGTTTTATAAGTACAATCTTATTGGGAAGTATCCTGTGGCATTTATGATTTCTGTTTTAGATTTTAATAAATATTTAAAATATTACAGGCACATAAAATTCAAATAACTGTATAATTATTTCTCTTCTAAATTAATTTGTTCACAGGGAAGGTAGCAAAGGAAATTCTGTACTCTGTATTTCTAGTTCCAGAACTCAAAGTCAATTTTTTTTCTTGTGAGTAATCTCTGTTCATATCCATCATGCTATGTTGTTTGTTTAATTATGAAAACCGTATAAGGCAGGTTGTAAAAACATATAAATGATAACAAGAATGTTAAAATTGATGATAAAACAAAAGTGGAGACATGTAAGGGCATACCTATACGACTAAAATGCATTCCTGATCATGGATATTCTTAGCACTGTGTTAGTCCTTCTCAACCACAGTTGCAGATTAAAGTGATTTAGGCAGCTCAAAAGTATAGATATCCAGACTCTTCACCCTTAAAATCTGACTTGACTGGTCCTTTGAGGTGGGGACTTTGCAAGGTTAGATTGTTAAGAATTTCAAAAGCAGCTCTAATCTACAGCCAAGGCAGGAGACCCTCAACCGTAGAGCTGTCTCTCAGTTTCTGAGATGATCAGGCTACTTAATTAACAATGTTTATAAGGTTAAGATAAGTATGACCTTGTGGCCCTAGAACTAAGTAGGTTTTTCCTGGGGGATACTCATAGAAGGACACCCTGTGACATAATGAACCACATTCTCTCTGTAAAAACATCTGTAAAAGATATGATGAAAAGAACCATTGAGCTCTTTTTTTATTATTTTTATTTGTTTTTTAATGTTTACTTATTTTTCAGTGTGTGTGTGTGTGTGTGTGTGTGTGCAGGGGAGGGACAGAGAGAGAGACACACACAGAATCTGAAGCAGGCTCCAGGCTCTGAGCTGTCAGCACGGAGCCTGACATGGGGCTCGAACCTGCAGACCACAAGGTCATGACCCGAGCTGAAGTTGGACACCCAATCAATTGAGCCACCCAGATGCCCCTGAGCTCTTTTTTTATAATGATTCTGATTGGTGGCACTGCCTTTTTCACTGCTATTAAATTTTCTCAACTACTGTGCTATTAAAAATAGAAAGAGAAAACATAAAATAGGTGTAAGCCTGTGGAAATGTACAGCACTGGAATTTACAACGTTATTACTTATGGCACATTTCTAGCAGACATGGATTGGATACAGACTAATTCTCACTGTATTGACTCTGCTATATTAAGCGAAAGGACACCCATCGTTAAATTAATGAGGGAAACAACCTATAAATGTAATTAGGGAGGAAAGAAGGGTAAAATTAAGCCCAATAAATGGTTAGAAAAGGGTTTATTTTTAGTAAAACTTGGACACTTTACAATAACGGCGATAATGTTTTTAAGCACCATTAATCTTTGTAAAGGGCTGATACCAGTGGAGACTGAAAACAGTTAAGTGCCGAAGCCTGATCTGTGTGTTTCAACCATAGTCTAAGAATTAGATTTTATGAATCTAACCAGTAACTTAAAAAAAAATTTTTTTAATGTTTATTTATTTTTGAGAGAGAGAGAGAGACAGAGCATGAGTGGCAGAGGAGCAGAGAGAGAGGGAGACACAGAATCCGAAACAGGGTCCAGACTCCGAGCTGTCAGCACAGAGCCTGACGCGAAGCTTGAACCCACGAGCCGTGAGATCGTGACCTGAGCCGAAGTCGGACGCTTAGCCAACTGAGCCACCCAGGCGCCCCTAACCGGTAACTTTTTATGTCTATTTGTAATCACTTAAAAGCATAAAGTTGAACAAAAATCAAAATGGCTACACCACTGCTTCAGTGAAGCCAGAATTTAAAGTAACCTTTTTGTTTGTCTGGGAAAATCTTACTCTAAAGGAGTCATGACCACTACACCAGCCCTGCAAGAGATCCTAAGAGAGACTCTGTGAGTATAAAGCAGGAAAGACTACAACAGACCAGAGGACATCACCATAAACATGGAATCTACAGGTAACACAATGGCACTAAATTTGTATCTTTCAATGATCACTCTGACTGTAAATTGACTAAATGCCTCAGTCAAAAGGCACAGGGTATCAGAATGGATAAAAAACCAAGATCCTTCTATATGCTGCCTACAAAAGACTCATTTTAGACCTGAGGACACCTGCAGATTGAAAGTGAGGGGATGGAGAACTATCTATCATGCTAACGGAAGTCAAAAGAAAGTCAAAGTAACCATACTTATATCAGACAAGCTACATTTTTAAACAAAGACTGGGGGTGCCTGGGTGGCTCAATTGGTGAAGCATCCGACTTCGGCTAAGGTCATGATCTCATGGCTTGCGGGTCTGAGCCCCACGTCGGTCTCTGTGCTGACAGCTCGGAGCCCAGAGCCTGCTTTAGATTCTGTCTCAGTCTCTTCTCTGCCCCCCCCCCCAACTCATGCACTGTTTCTCTTTTTCTCAAATATAAATAAACATTAAAAATAAATAAATGAATAAAATAATCATTAAAAAATAAAATAAAGACTGCAACAAGAGACGAAGAAAGGCATTATATCATAATTAAGGGGTCTATCCATCAAGAAGATCTAACAATTGTAAATATTTATACCCCCAACGTGAAACACCCAAATATATAAATCAATTAATCACAAATATAAGCAAACTTATTGCTAATAATACCACAATTGTAAGAGATTTTAATACTCCACTTATAGCAATGGACACATCACCTAGGCAGAAAATCAATAAGGAAACAATGGCTCTGAATGATACATTGGACCAGATGGACCTAACAGATATATTCAGAACATTTCATCCTAAAGCAGCAGAATACACATTCTTCTCGAGTGCACATGGAACATTCTCCAAAACAGATTACATATTAGGTCACAAAAAAGCCCTTAACGTGTACAAAAAGATTGAGATCATACCATGCATATTTTCAGATCACAACGCTACAAAACTTGAAATCAACCCCAAGAAAATAATTGGAAAGACCCCAAATATACGGAGGTTAAAGAACATCCTACTAAGGAGTGAAAGGGTTAACCAGAAAATTAAATAAAAAATTAGAAAATACACGGAGACAAATGAAAATGAAAACATGATAGTCCAAACCCTCTGGGACGAAGCAAAGGCAGTCCTAAGAGGAAAATACACTGCATTTCAGGCCTATCTCAGGAAGCAAGAAAGGTCCTAAATGTAGAACCTAACCTTACACCTAAAGGAGCTAGAAAAGGAGCAGCAAATAAAGCCCAAAGCTAGCAGAAGAAAGGAAACAATAAAGATTACAGCAGAAATAAATGATATAGAATCCAAAAAACCAGAACAGATCAATGAAACTAAGAGCTGGTATTTTGAAAGAATAAATAAAATTAATAACCCCCTAGCCAGACTTCTCAAAAAGAAAAGAGAGGGGACCCAAATAAATAATATCACAAATGAAAAAAGAGAGATCACAACCAACACCATAGAAATGAAAACAATTATAAGAGAATACTATAAAAAATTATATGCCAAAAAACTGGACAATCTGGAAGAAATGGACAAATTCCTAGACCCTCACACACTACCAAAACCCAAATGGGAAGAAATAGAAAATTTGAACAGACCCATAACCAGCAAACACATTGAATTGGTTATCAAAAATCATCCGACATATAAGAGTCCTGGGCCAGATGACTTCCCAGATATTTAAAGAAGAATTAATACCTATTCTTCTCAAACTGTTCTAAAAAATAAAAACAGAGGGAAAGGTTCCAAACTCATTCTATGAAGCCAGCATTACCTTGATTCCAAAACCAGACAAAGACCCCACTAAGAAGGAGAATTACAGGTCAATATCCTTGATAAACCTGGATGCCAAAATTCTCAACAAGATGCTAGCAAATCGAATTCAACAGTACATTAAAAGAATTATTCACTATGATCAAGTGGGATTTATTCCAGGGTTGCAGGGCTGGTTCAGTATTCACAAATCAATCAACATGATACACCACATTAATAGAAGAAAGTGCAAGAACCATTTGATCTTATCAATAGATGTAGAAAAAGCATTGACAAAATGTGGCATCCTTTCTTGATAAAAACCCTCAAGAAAGTTGGGATAGAAGGAACACACCTTAACATCATTATAGCCATATATAAAAGGCCCACAGCTAATATCATCCTCAATAGAAGAAAACTGAGAGCTTTCCCCTTAAGATTGGGAACAAAACAGGGATGTCCTCTCTCACCACTGTTGTTCAACATAGTGTTGGAAGTCCTAGATCAGCAATCAGACAATGAAATGAAAGAAAAGGCATCCAAATTAGCAAAGATGTCAAACTTAATCTTCACAGATGACACGATACTCTACATGGAAAACTGAAAGACTCCACCAAAAAATTGCTACAGCTGATAATGAATTTAGCAAAGTCACAGGATATAAAATCAATGCATAGAAATTGGTTGCATTTCTATACACTGTAAATGGAGAAGCAGAAAGATATATCAAGGAATCGATCCCATGTACAATTGCACCAAAACCCATAAAATACCCAGGAATAAACCTAACCAAAGAGGTAAAAGATCTGTACACTGAAAACTATAGGAAGCTTATGAAAGAAACTGAAGGAATGGAAAAAACATTCTATGCTCATGGGTTGGAAGAACAAATATTGTTAAAATGTCGATAATACCAAAAGCAATCTACACATTCAATGCAATCCCTGTCAAAATAACACCAGCATTCTTCACAGCGCTAGAACAAACAATCCTAAAATTTGTATGGAACCAGAAAAGATCATGAATAGCCAAAGTAATGTTGAAAAAGAAAACCAAAGCTGGAGGCATCATAATCCCAGATTTTAACCTGTATTACAAAACCATAATCATCAAGACAGTATGGTATTGGCACAAAAACAGACACAGATCAATGGAACAGAATAGAGAACCCAGAAATTGCCCCACAAACATATGGCCAACTAATCTTTGAAAAAGCAGGAAAGAATATCCAATGGAAAAAAGAGTCTCTTCAGTGAATGGTGTTGGGAGAACTGGACAGCAATATGCAGAAGAATGAACCTGGACCACTTTCTTACACCATACACAAAAATAAACTAAAAATGGATGAAAGACCTAAATGTGAGACAGGAAACCATCAAAACCCTAGAGGAGAAAACAGGCAGCAACCTCTTTGACCTAGGTCACAGCAACTTCTTACCTGACATGTCTCTGGATGTAAGGGAAATAAAAGCAAAAATGAACTATTGGGAACTCATCAAGATAAAAAGCTTCCGCACAACCAAGAAATCAATCAATAAAACTAAAAGGCAGCCAATGGAATGGGAGAAGATATTTGCAAATGACATATTGCAAAAAGGGTTAGTATCAAAAAGCTATAAAGAACTTACCAAACCCAACACGTGAAAAGCAAATAATCCAGTGAAGAAATGGGCAGAAGACATGAATAGACACTTCTCCAAAGAAGACATCCAGATGGCTAACAGACACATGGAAAGACGCTCAACATCACTCATCATCCGGGAAATACAAATCAAAACCACACTGAGATACCACCTTATCAGTCAGAATGGGTAAAAGTAACAACTCAGGAAACAACAGATGTTGTCAAGGATGTGGAAAAAGGGGAACCCTCTTGCACTGCTGGTGGGAATGCAAATTTGTGTAGCCACCCTGGAAAATAGTGTGCAGGTTCCTCAAAAAATTAAAAATAGAATTACCCTACAACCCAGAAATTGCACTGCTAGGAATTTATCCAAAGGTAGAGGTGTGTTGATTCAAAGGGGCACATGCACCTCAATGTTTATAGCAGCACTATCAACAATAGCCAAATTATGGAAAGAGCCCAAATGTCCATAGACTGATGAATGGATAAAGAGGATGTGGGGTGTGTGTGTGTGTGTGTGTGTGTGTGTAGTATATATAATATATATATAATATATATATATATATTATATATACTACATATATATATATTATATATACTACATATATATACTATATATATATACTATATATATATGTAGTATATATAATATATATATATACACATATATATAGTATATATATATATATAGTATATATACATATGCATGTGTGTGTATAGTATATACGTGTGTGTATATATATGGTATATGTGTATATATACACAATGGAATACTACTCAGCAATGAAAAAGAATGAAATCTTGCCGTTTGCAACAACATGGATGGAACTGGAGGGTATTACGCTAAGCGAAATTAGTTAGTCAGAGAAAGACAAATGTCACATGATTTCACTCATATGTGGAATTTGAGAAACTCAACAGATGAACATAGGAGAAGAGAAGGAAAAATAAAATAAGATAAAAACAGAGGGAGGCAAACCGTAAGAGATCCTTAAATACAGAGAATAAACTGAGGATTGCTGGAGGGGAGGGCTGTGGGGGTGATTAAAGAGGTGACTGGCATTAAGGAGGGCACTTGTTGGGATGAGCACTGAGTGTCCTATGTAAGCGATGAATCACTGGGTTCTACTCTTGCAGCCAAGACTACACTGCACGTTGAGCAACTTGCATATCAATAAAAAAATTTAAAGTAAGCTTTTGATTGCTCTCTTCCACAAAGCTCCCCTCTTCCCTTCTCTGCCTCTGCCTCAGGAACCTGGCACCACCCTGGAAAAGACTCACAAGGCTGGCAGTGCTTCTACAACTCCTGTTGAAACTGACTAGCTCCTGCGTTTCCCTGTTAACCCCCCGGCCCCTCCCTGCCCGGGCTTGCAGGTTTTGAAGATCACAGGCTGCTGCAGCCGCCTTTACCTAGCAAAGCAATAAAGCGACTGTTCCTCTTTATCTGGAACTCTGCCTCTGCGTTCTATTTTGGCTCCGAAGCACGGAGGTCGGTTTTCGACAACACATTCCTACATCTTTTGATGTCAGGGAGAAAGGATTCCTGGCAAAACCAATTAAAAAGCTGAGATTGTTTGGACGCATTAAATGCTCACCGTTAAGACCACGAAAACCAGCCTGTAAAAGTTTAACATTGTGACCTTCAGAAGGGCATATGCTACCATACAGAAATCACCATCCTTACTCATCGATGACTAGGGGATCCATCATCAGTGGTCTTATGCCTGAAGACGGGTCACTGATCATCTCCAGCACCACTGTTTCCATGCCGCTGTGAACCTGCTGTCCAGCCTGAATTGTGAGCACCAGCCACCCCCCCTTCCCCACCCCCAGTGTCCAGTGTTTCAGGAGAATGGGGTTAGAAACCCAGATTGGAAAGGTTGCCACACCTTAATGTCAGATTTTTTTTTGTTGTTTTACAAAATGTTTGCTGTAAAAGATATTGCCAGTATCTTCACATTTGTAAAAGTAATGAGATCTCAAAACCTATGCTAAAAATTATTTTCATTTCCACAAAAATCTGGAGTAAAAGCCTATTAAGCCACCCTAACACTTTTGGAGACTACGGCTGGCTACTGAAAGTCCATGTGCTTGGAGATTTTAGACTCTTGAGAGAAATGATGAGTTAAACTCTTGGTACAGGTAATAAGAATGCGGACTATCAGGACTGAAATTTTTGGGCAAAGGAGAGAAAGGAGAGACAAGTGTGCCGTGTTTTGCAAGGTGAACATCTAAGTTGGGAGGGACATTCTCTGGAAATCAAAAAGTGGAACACAAACCGTAACATTCTTTTGGCCTACCATTTTGTTATTATTATTATTAAAGTTTTTTCAATGTTTATTTTTGAGAGAGAGACAGAGAGAGAGAGAGAGAGTGAGAGAGACAGAGTGTGAGTGGAGAAGGGGCAGATAGAGAGAGAGGGAGACACAGAATGCGAAGCAGGCTCCAGGCTCTGAGCCGTCAGCACAGAGCCCGACGCGGGGCTCGAACTCACGAACCGCGAGATCGCGACCTGAGCTGAAGTTGGACGCTTCACCGACTGAGCCACTCAGGCGCCCCATTGTTATTATTATCTTTAAATTTTTACTGTTATTCAAAAAGTTGAATGTTACTCTTAACATTTTCTTTTGAAATACAATGCTTTTCTGTGTGACAGTGTCACAGGACACTTAAATATGCTTGAATCCAGTTCTGTGTGAGGAGTTCAGGAGGGAAAGATCCAGACTACTCAGTGGCAGCCTGATAAGTAACCACATATATAAACACAAACCAGCGTGGACGCCGACCACGGCAGTAGCAAACATAAATACAAGAAATGAGGAAGACAAATACCAGAGACAAACGGCAAAAAATTGAATCAACTGAAGGCCACTGACTCACTAATGAGAAAGGAAGTATTGGGGAAAAAACAGCAGGAAAAATCATAAAACCACTAAAAACGATGCGTTCTCTTCTTTTCTCAAGAAAAACGAAAGGGAGCACGAGGTACTGGTGAGCCAGTGTATTACTGCTCCATAGGTCTCAGAAGTAAAGACGACGTCCCTGTTGTCAGTCATCCCAGCCCTGGTCCTCCCCCCGGGGTGTCTGGCCTCTGGCTCATCTGCTCTCGCGTCTTGCAAGATTACAGTCAAATGTCGGCTGGAGCTGTGGTTTCCTCCGAGGCTGGACGGGAGCAGGGGAGGAAAATCTGCTTCTGAGCTCCGTGGCGGTCACACTCTATTCCACACAAATTCCAGAGTGAGGGCTTCTGTGTATTGTTGCCCACAGGACGGAGGCTGTCCTAGTCTGCTTCCCATGTGGTCCCCTCCGTAGGCCAGACCCTAACCTACAGCTTGTTTCTTAAAAGTGTTCAAGGGAAAGAGTCCCCTGGCAAGATGGAAGCTACAGTCCTTTGAAACACGATCAGGTACGTGTGATCAGGCAAACTCCCCCCGCCTTTGCTGCTTGTTTATAAAGGCAAATCACAGGACACACCTACAGTCAAGCAAGGGGATTATGCACAAAGGATTCACAAAGGTCATCAGATTCACAAAGACTAATAGTCTAGGATTATGGGCCACCTTAGAGTCTGTCCATTGCATACATGGAGGGAAAACTTTCAATGAAGTGTTAACAAACCTAAACAGCAGTATGTGGAAAGGACTGTACACTATGCCTGGTGGGGTTCATCTCAAGAATGGAAGATTGGTCTAACATTAGAAAACAGAGAATATTAATTCTCTCCATTGACAATATGAAGTAGAAAAATCATATGACATCTCAGTAAATGCACTGACATAATTCCACTTTCATTAGTGATAAAAGCTGTCTGCCTAATAAGAAGTAGTCTTTTTCGATGTAGTAAAGGGCATCTAGGAAAAATGTATAGCTTATATCACAATTAACGGTGACAAACTGGATGCTTCCTAGGGAAGAACAGAGGTAAAGTCAAAATTTTTTACTCCCAGAACTTCTGTTCATCATTGTACTAGAAATCTTAGCCAGTACAACAAAGCAAGCACAAGAAGTAAGAACCATAAAAATGGGGAGGGGAGGAGTACAATTTTCATTCACACATGATATGATATTATATCTATATCTATATCTATCTATATCTATATATGCATATAGTGGTTTTATGATTTTTCCTGCTGGTTTTTCCCCAATACTTCCTTTTTCGTTAGTGAATATATATACTTCCAACTACTAGAAATATACATACATATATGTATATATATATATATATATACACACACACACGTATACTTATATATATATGTGTATATATATATATATATATATATACATATATGTATATATATTTCTAGTAGTTTTCTAATATTTTTCTTAGGATTTTGTATATACAAAATCCTAAGAAAAATATTACAAAACTACTAGAAATATACACACATATATGTATATATGTATATAAAATGTATACAAAATCCTAAGAAAAATATTGCAAAACTACTAGAAATATTAACTTAATTTAGCAAGATCACAAGAAGAAACTCAATATAAAAACAAAGTGTTTCTTTGTGTTAGCAATGAACTATCAGAAATTTAAAAAAGATCCATTCACAATATGAGCAAAAATAAAATACTTGGAGATTAGTTTAATAAAAGAGACACAAGGCATGTTCATGAAAGCATTTCTGAAAGAGTAAGGAGGACAAAATAAGTAGAGAGATATACCATGTTCATGGACTATAAGGTGCAATAATACTAAGATTTTAATTTCCCCCAAACTTATCTGTGGGTTCAATGCAACCCTAACCATAATCTCAGCAGAAATTTTTGTAAAAAATTGACAAGCTAATTTGATATTTATGTAGAAATGCAAAAACCTACATAAGCTAAAACATTTTTGAAAGTGAAGAAAAGTCAGAGAAGTCATGGCACATGATTACCAGATACAACAATAATTAAGACAGCATGGGAAAAATAGGCAAATAGATCAATGGAACAAAATAGGTCATCCAGAAGATGAGTCACACTTAGTTCTGTTGTGGAACTGGGTGGCTGACCCTGGATTCAGTCCTGTGACTTGCTTTAGCCAACAGGAAGTTAGCAAATGTGATGCTAACAGAAGAAAAGGACATGCCAATTATGCTCGCTCACCTTGGCACCTCTGTCATGAGACCTTGCTCAAGCTAGTCTGAGAGAAGATGAGGGAGGGACACAGGGCCCAGATACTCCCAGATACTGCCCTGTCCCAGAGCCAGTCAATAGCTGGACATGTGAATGAGCCATCTAAGAAAACAGCTCAGCTGAGACCAGTTGAAATTGCAAACTCACAAAGCCATGACTTTTATAAAAGCTTACGGTTTTGAGGTGGTTTGTTAATACGGCATCATTTTTCAGTGGATAACTGATGTACTTATAACTTATCTGCCTCAAAATTTCACCTCAAAGGACTTCTCATTCATTTTAAGAAATTGCTAGTGTTACTGAAGGATGTGTGTGTGTATGTTCTGGTTGGGAAGTTTGGTAATTCATATTATGGACTTTGATTTTTTTTCTCCACTTTGGTAGCTCAGTCAACTTTTCTAGTAATGAAGCAAGTGCTGCTCCAAGATCTCAGATATCAGATATGAACTGTAGAGCGTATTATGTGTAAATATTTGGATTTTAGTAAAATTTCCTAGATATTAGTAGGATTTGTTTTTACCAAATTCCAGTCTTCTTATTAGATTGCTTCTAATTTATGCAAGAAAATGGTATTTATCCAACAGGAGAGCTTCCATCAGATGGCGGTTGACATTTCCGTTCATGATCAAGACTTTTTTTTTGAAATGTGGGATCTATACACTTATTGCCTCTCAGATTCTGTTAAAAAAAGTCATGAGATCATGACCGGAGCCGAAGTCAGATGTTTAAGTGACTGAGGCACCCAAGCGCCCCCAAAATGTGTCTATTCTTACATTTCTCTTTTAGCATTTTCTTCTTAAAGCCTGCTGGTGACATTCCAAAAGATATTTTTTTAACCACATATTTTAATTTTAGAAACTGTGATAGGAATTTTGGGAAACCACATGACCTCTCTGAGCTGCAACTGACTATATTAGAATCCTAAATGGTACTACATGATGGGAAAGAATTCCAAAAGTAACCTCAAAGAATGTATGACATTCAGGAATAATCTTATTCTTTTTTGGGGGGGGGGAATAATCTTATTTTTGAGATTATTTCATGACCTGAGATTTGTTCAGAGACTGAAAACAAAGAGGTGCCTGGAGAGGTGCCTGGGTGGCTCAGTCGGTCAAGCATCCGACTTCAGCTCAGGTCACGATCTCACGGTTCATGGGTTTGAGCCCTGCGTGGGGCTCTGCGCTGACAGCTCAAGAGCCTGGAACCTGCTTCGGATTCTGTGTCTTCCTCTCTCTCTGCCCTTCCCCCACTCATGTTTCTCTCTCTCTCTCTTTCCCTCAAGAATAAATAAACATTAAAAAATATTTACAAAATTGAAAATAAAGCTATGGACTGAACCCACAATTTGCCTCAGTGGGGTAAATTGAATGTCAACTTAAACTTTATTTTTTTCCACTCTGTTGAGATATAATTAATTTATAGTAAACTGCACATACTTAAATTGCAAACTTTGAAAAATTTTGACAGATGTATGCACTGTGAAACCATCACTGTAATCAAGATACCGAACACTTGCATCTACCTCCAAAGTTACTTCAGGCCCCTGGGCCATCTCTCCCTCTCTCCAACCCTGTTCCAACAATCAATGATCTGTTCTCTGTCATGAGGGATTAGACTGCATTTCCTGAAATCTTAACAAAATTCAATCATAGAGCAGCAACAGTGTTCTGTGTCTTCTTTCATTCAGCCTGGTTATTTTGGGATCCATCTACGTTGTTGTATCTTTTTTTTTTAATGTTTCCTTTATTTTTGAGAGACTGAGAGAGACAGAGTGTAAGCGGGGGAGGGGCAGAGAGAGGGGGAGACACAGAACTCGAAGCAGGCTCCAGGCTCTGAGTTGTCAGCACAGAGCCCGACGTGGGGCTTGAATCCACAAGCTGTGAGTTCATGACCTGAGCTAAAGTCGGATGCTTAACTGACTGAGCCACCCAGGTGCCCCCGTTGTTGTATGTAAAGGTTGTTGCATATTGGGACACCTGAGTGGCTCAGTGGATTAAGTACCTTGACTCTTGATTCCGGTTCAGGTCATGATCCCAGGGTCGTGGGATTGAGCCCCGTATCAGGCTCTGGGATGACAGCATGGAGCCTGCTTGGGATTCTCTCTCTCCCTCTCCCCCGCTCGTGCATGTGCTCTCTCTCTCTCTCTCTCTCTCTCTCCCTCTCTCTCAAAATAAATAAATAAACATTAAAAAACGTTGTTGCAAATGATTACTGAGTGGTTTTTAACAGAATGAATATACTATGGTTTGTTGACCTGTAAGTCTACTAATGGATATTTGGGATGCTTCCAGTGTTTGGCTATTACAAATACAGCTGTTATGAACAGTCGTGTAATAAGTCCTTTTATAAACATTTCCTTCTTTCTTGGGTAAATACCCAGCAATGAAAGGGCTGTTTCTTAGGGTGAGTGTATGTATGTTTACCTTGTTTAAGAACATGTCAAACTGTTTCCAACCTCACCCACAGTGTATGAGAGAGTCAGGGTTCTACAACATCAGGTCAGCTCTTATGGCCATTCTAGAAGGTGGCTGGTGGTATCTGACTGTGGTTTGAGTTTGCATTTCCCTACTGACTGATGACATTCATCATCCTCTTGTGTATTTTGTGGGTTTTTACGCATTTGGTGGTATTTTTGTACCTTATTATGTGAAGGACTGTTCAATATTTTGTCCATTTTACTGGGTCATTTGTTTTCCTGTTACTGAATTGTAAGAATTCTTTTTTTTTTTTTAGTGTTTATTTTTGAGAGAGAGAGCGAGCGAGCGAGACAGCACAAGCATGAGGTAGGGAAGGGCAGAGAAAGAGGGGGACAGATGATCTGAAGTGGGCTCTGTACTGACAGCAGAGAGCCCAATGTGGGGCTCGAATTCACAAATCACAAGATCATGATGTGAGCTGAAGTCAGACACTTTATTTATTTAAAAAAATTTTTTTAAATGTTTATTCATTTCTGAGAGAGGGACAGAGCATGAGCAGGGGAGGGGCAGAGAGAGAGAGGGAGACACAGAATCCTAAGCAGGGTCCAGGCTCTGAGCTGTTAGCACAGAGCTCAACATGGGGCTCGAACTCATAAACCATGATTTCATGACCTGAGCCAAAGTTGGAAGCTTAACCGACTGAGCCACCCAGGCACCCCTGAAGTCAGACACTTTAAACCAACTGAACCACCAGGCACCCCTAAATTGGAAGAATTCTTTTTTTTTTTTTTTTTTTTTCAACATTTATTTATTTTTGGGACAGAGAGAGACAGAGCATGAACGGGGGAGGGTCAGAGAGAGAGGGAGACACAGAATCGGAAACAGGCTCCAGGCTCCGAGCCATCAGCCCAGAGCCCGACGCGGGGCTCGAACTCACGGACCGCGAGATCGTGACCTGGCTCAAGTCGGACGCTTAACCGACTGCGCCACCCAGGCGCCCCGGAAGAATTCTTTATATAATCTAGAGAGTAGTCCTATGTTTGATAGTTGTATTGCAAATATATTCTCATGCTGTTCATTCCCTTTTTATTTTGATGGTATGGTTTTAATTCTTTTGAAGAAAAATAGTTTTAATTTTAATAAAGTTCAAGCCATCAATTATTTTTTCTTGTGAGATTCAGATGTGTGTGTGTGTGTGTGTGTGTGTGTGTGTGTGTTTACCCAAAATCCTACAATTTTTATCCTCTCTTACATATTCTTTTAGATATTTTAGTTTTGGAGTTTTTATTAATATCTGCCATCCATTCCATGTTTTTAAACGTGTGGTTATGAGTCAAGGGTCTATGTCTAATGCGCTGGTCTTGTTTGTCAAAATGACATTCTACTTTTCATCGAATTGCCTGGGGATCATCGCCAAAAGTAAATTTACCATATACGTGTAGGTCAACTTCTAAATGGGTGGTTCTGACACGGGGGGTAATTTTGTAGACCTCTTGGGCATCCCTCGTTAGATTTATTCTCAGGCATTTCATGGTGTCTTGTCCTATTTTTTAAAAAGAAATCTTGGATAAATGGTTAAAGTTATAGATGAAACTAAGAGTGGGCACATGGATAGTCCAGTCCACATATATGGATTTAACAAATACGTTTGTCCTGATTTCTTTTTTTAAATTTTTTTTAATGCTTATTTATTTTTGACAGAGAGAGAGAGAGAGAGAGAGCTTGAGTGGGGATGGGGCAGAGAGAGAGGGAGACACAGAATCGGAAGCAGGCTCCAGGCTCCGAGCTGTCAACACAGAGCCCGATGCGGGGCTCGAACTCACAGACCGTGAGATCATGACCTGAGCCGAAGTTAGACGCTCAACCAACTGAGCCACCCGGGCACCCGTTTGTCCTAATTTCTGATCACTAACTTGCTTTCCGTGAATCTTTAAATCCCCAAATCCATGTCTTTCAGCTCCTGGAGAAAGGCTCTGTCTTGCTGCATTTTCTTGGGTTGGTGTTTTTCTAGTTGTGTCCACATGTTGGTTCTTCTCTCAGTTGTTCAATTGGTTGGAGCTTCTTGTTTAGATTCTTTGTTGTTGTTGTTGTTGTTTAATGTTTATTTAATTTTGAGAGAGAGAGGGAGGCAGAGTGTGAGCGGGAGAGGGGCAGAGAGAGAAAGAGGGAGACCCAGAATCCGAAGCAGGCTCCGGGCCCTGAGCTGTCAGCACAGAGCCTGAGGCAGGGCTTGAACTCATGGACCGCGAGATCACGACCTGAGCTGAAGTCAAACACTTAACCGACCGAGCCACCCAGGCACCCCTTTTTTAGGTTATTGATCTGCTTGTCAGTCTCCGGCTCTCGAGGGGTGAGGTGGCTGAGAAGCAGTCTCATCAGTGATGTGCCCCGGGGTGGGGGGGTGGGCAGGAGCACGGCCAATCACGACTCTTGTCTCTTCTCACTCCTGCTCTTCAGCTTTCCTAGCCTCAAGTTTCCTTTAATATTGAGGCGCTGTTTTTGCTAGTGGCTTTTCATTTCCTGGTTGTGATGTTATGTTCCAAGGTGGTTCCTCCTCGCCTAGGTTAGGGTTGGTGATTGGTTTATTTCCACAAACTGGGCGCCTAAGCCATTGCAGCTTTATGTTCGTCCCTGGGTACTTCACTTGAACTGCTTGCTAAGTCCTTGTTTTTGCTGGAAATACCCCATCCAAAAATGGGTGCCAAGGAACCCGCCATTTGATGGCTTCAGCAGGTGATGGCACATACTTGTGCCACATAGAGCCAGGTTAATGCCGAAACTGGTACCCGATGTTAACATGGAACCTGGGAGGACACGTAGCTTGTTCAAATGCACTTGCCATTTGGGCACCAAGGGACATATTTAGAATCAGAAATAAGTTTGTACTTTGTAACATCCCACGCTTTTTTGTCTCTTCAGCTTTCCAAAGTACGTAGTACTAATACGTGTCCATGAGGGCTGTCACACATTGCATCACGATGACCGGTTCCAAAGTCAAACACAGAATCACATTTGGCAAGTGTAAAACCATAATTTGAGCTACGTCGTAAAGAGGCCAGTTTTTGGTAACTGAACTCCAGCCCGTTCTCCATTTGTTGCTGTGAACTAATATTGGACAACTGTTGAAACACGTCAATTAAAATTGCTCACAGCTCTCTTTACCAAGAATCTCTAAAAGCCGTAAAAACAACATATGTCAGCTTCTAATAAATTGCAATAATTTTTAAATACTCCCTTTATTTACATAGAATATTTACTATTTGCTGTTTTGGCGTTTGTTTCTTTACTCAAATTATCCATGAAATGTTCAATAAAGATAATGTTTATGATCTGATTACTCTTGTAACTCCATAATTCTAAAACGGATTCTGTGGGTCTTTACAGAAGGTCTAATAAAAGGAATGACAAGATAATTGTTTGATTGGCACATGGACGGTAATGACTAGAAAAATGGCGTTGACATAAAGAAACCCATTAAGATATATGGGGCGGTTGGATACAGAAAACAAGTCAGTTATAACAGCAGAAGCGTGATATCTCATTAACCCTCAAAAACAAAAGGAACACTTTTTTTTTTTTCATTTCCCTAGACACTAAACCAAAAGCTACTGGTTTTTAAACCCATCAGGAAGCTCCTCTCCCTTCCCTACTTGCCTGATAATAAGCCCCAGTCTATGTCAAATCTTGGTACTTACTAGGCTTTTATAGCAGATGAGAAAATAGTAAAGTTAATGTCCCTTAACAGGCATTTCATTTGTACCCGTTTCATTCTGAGTATGACAAATCCATCCAATACACTCAATCTTTACACAAAAATGATTTAAAATGGACGATTAGATGGGCACAGTAATTGAACTTTCCCCCTCGGCTATGAGAAAATCATGTCTCTAGTAATAAAGACTCTTTAAAACAACTGAATTTCAACACAAAGAATGACCTTAGAGACTGAGGGGTTAATTTCTCATTTAATTTCTCCATTTTCCCTCACTTGTACCCACCATTTGGAGTCTCTCAACCCAGCGTCTGTAATATCTTTTCCCTTAATGTCTGCACTCTGCTACTTTCCTGGTGGAAGACAGCCTTGTCCTTTCAGCCCTAGCAGACACATTATTCTACTTCCAAGTAGGTGAACGTGGCCACATATATCCTTTGTAGTTAGTGTGCTATGTGCATTTGACTCTAAACTACGTAGTGGGGGAGTTCTTCACTTTTAAAAGCGTGGGTTCCTGACTTTACTCTTTGATCTTTATAAAGCCATATGGTTTTCCTGACCTTGGATAACGTGAGAGATATTGAGCATTGAGGATGTGCAGAGGCTGTTAAAAATCTGTCAGGAAATAACAGAGCACTAGGATGAAGGATGGAGACCACTAGGATGGAGACCACTAGGATGGAGACCACTAGGATGACCACTAGGATGGAGACCACTAGGATGGAGACCACTAGGATGGAGACCACTAGGATGACCACTAGGATGGAGACCACTAGGATGGAGACCACTAGGATGGAGACCACTAGGATGACCACTAGGATGGAGACCACTAGGATGGAGACCACTAGGATGACCACTAGGATGGAGACCACTAGGATGGAGACCACTAGGATGACCACTAGGATGACCACTAGGATGGAGACCACTAGGAGGTCCACTAGGTTGGAGCACGGAGACCACTGTCCTCACCACCCAAATCATCTGCATCTCAATTCCTTTGGATGCACCTGCAAGTGATCAGAATTGTTAGCAACAAAACAAAATATCAAACACAGTGCTTGCTTTCCACTGCTGGCATTTCCCCCTGGCTGGTCAGCAGATCACCCATGGGTGGTGGGGGGAGGGCGAAGGCACAACCAAACCGGGTGACTGAGGGAATCTGGGACCCTAAAATCTCCTTTCCTGGGTAGGTGAATAGAATTCAGTTCAATATGTTGAAATTGATTTGTTTAATTAAAATGGTAAGGTCCTCAATTTCAAGGAGTCTAGGAAACCCAATCAAAACTTCTCTTGAGTTCTTTATATTTTTTATCTAATTCTAAATTTTATTTTACTTTAGTATAGCTTCTGTAGTTTTTAGTACAGGAAACTGCAAAATAAATTTTAAAAATTGCGAGAAAGTAGCACTACCAAATATCAAGTATATGCAAAGAATCAGCTTGTTTCGCTCGTCTGTGTAGTTTGGCCAAAGCTGCGGAAGGGCATCCAACTTAGAGTATTTTATGTTTTATTTTTTCTATTCTATGAACGGTTGACAATTCTATCTTCTCTGTCCAGTGGAATTGGATAGAAAATATTCACATGACTAAATTTTTGCATATTCTATGCACTCTGTTTTTTCCATGTCTATGCCCAAATACTATTCCCAAAATAAGCCGTTATGCATTTTTCTGAACAAAATCATATAAACGTTATATGGATTTGAGAGTTACTTTATGTGTAGGAACATTAAGAAATTCTTTTGTTCCATATATATATATATATATATATATATATATATATATATATATGCTTACAAAACAGAAAAGAGTATGACTGCGTTTTCCTATTCATTTAGAATTGTTTCTCAAAGCTTCAAAGGCAGGTGGAGAGGTCAAATACCCATATTAGTATTTTCATTGAGTGGCAATTTTTTCATTTCACAGTGAGTAAAATATTTGAAGACTGTGATTCCACGGGTTACTGGTCTCAGGTCAAAAATAGGTGCCATGCCCTTTTACAGGCGTTCGCTACATAACCATCCATCTATAATGTACCCTTAATTTTTCCTCTATGCCTTCATGAGTCTCGACAATGAATATGCCATTCGCATGAATTTTGAGGGTCACCTGGATATCATGACTGCCTGGTACGGCCAGAACACAAAAAGTTGTGTTATTCCTATCACACCATAACCAACATCTTCCACACTTTGCTGAATAAGGGAGCTAAGGGGCTGAAGGCATTTTTGCAATCAGAGGACAGCTTTGTAATTTATGAAATTGTTTTCAAAACTATTAAGGCGTATCAGTTCTAAATAGCTTAGAAAACATTTGGACTCGAAAGCATGTGGTCTAGGAGGGCTTAAGGGACGGTGTCCTTTAAAGGACTCAACACAGATAACTACTGTTAGTGACTGACAGTGCTAGGGACACCTGCTTGGAGGCTCTGTGTACATTTCTAATGGGAATCCTCTTGGGAACATGCACATTGACATTGCTATAAATCCACGGTCTCCCACTTTGGTTAGAGCGAAATACACTGTTCTAACCTCTTTGGTTCTCAGTTGGAATGGGGCTACTGATGGCTTTTAGCAGAGAATGGCTCAGCAGTAAACCACTGCCCACAGGCTAATGTGTCTGAGAAAGTGGTTTCAGAAAGTGACAGCAGGAGATGACTGGAAAGAACCAGATGCTCTGGGAAATAATGATGTAGGCGCAACTGTCCCTCCTCCAGCTACACCTGCTCACAAGATGAGAGGCTGATAAACAGTGCGAGGGGAGGCGAGCAGGAAAAATGGTAGGGTTTTCCATTGCTTCAGAATCTGCTGAGGAATATTCCATCTGCCTTTTACAGTTTCTACATCTCATCTCCAGATCAAATTTGATTAACTGCCAACTCAACCTCCAGAATCCACCTGTTGGAAAAAGAAGGTCATATTATGGGCACCCTCAACCAACTGAACCGTGATTTTGCCAATTCAGCAGAAGAAATGGGTTCAATTTTCATCAGACTGTAAGATTCCTCTCAGCTCTGATTTCTGTATACATTCCATATCTCTAAATTCTTTAAACTCAAAAGAATGCCCTTATCAATAAACTAAGTTCAGAGGTTATTTCTTAATAGGTTATTTCTGTGTAGTAAGGTTAATATATGAAATTCTTCATTTTTTTTCTTTCCCCACTGGAAAAATAATGGTTCACAGTTTGTCTTGAACTTCAGCTCTGTTTTGTTGGCTATATGAGGCTGTTTCTGGAAATTTCATTGTAAAAATGAAAACATCAGGTATTTGTAGGTATACAAATTTCTAGTAAGTCACTGGGTGAGTGAGTTAGATATTCTCACAAATAATGTAGGGGCCAAGGGACAGGCTGTCCTAAGACGGGCAACTTTGGCATAAAGATTATTTTGAGATAGAAGCAATCAAAATCCAGCAGAGTCAGGAAAAACTCTTCACCTTTCCCTCAACTGCCTGAAAAGAATCTGGACAGAGGACCCGCTCCAGGAAGAGAGCTACCATCACAGATAGCTGCATTATGATAGGAAGCAGGTATGCTGGACAGAGAGGAGCCTAGCAAGGCCACTTGGATCAAGGTCTCTTTGTCCCATGGTTTCTGCGTGGCTCGGCAAACATTTGTTTACCAAACATTTGCCCTTTTACATCTTCCTGTGGCTTGCATTCCTTACCTTTTAAGTTCCAGGTCTCTGCCCCCTTTTCCTTAGTTCAGAATGACATATATACCTCATTTTGCCTGACTGTCTTTGGAATGTTTCCATGTCTGTGTGAATTCCCCATACGTATGAAATTAAATTGGCTTTTCTCCTATGAATCTGTCTCATGTCCATTTGATTTTTAGTCCAGCTAGAAGGACCGTGAGGGGCAGAGGAAGTTCTTCCTTCCCGACAACAGTCATCTGAGATGATATAAAAGAAAGAAAACAAACTACTGAGACATAATTGCTCATGGTCTATGTTAGGTATAGCATGGAAAAAGTGTTTATTAAAAAATTTTTTTTTAACGTTTATTCATTTTTGAGAGACAGACACACAGAACAAGCGGGGGAGGGGCAGAGAGAGAGAGGGAGACATGGAATCTGAAGCAGGCTCCAGGTTCCAAGCTGTCAACACAGCCTGGCACGGGGCTCGAACTCACGAACCGTGAGATCATGACCTGAGCCGAAGTTGGACACTTAACCGACTGAGCCACCCAGGCACCCCTGGCAAAAGTGTTTTTTAATCACCAGCCATAGTTTCTGCTGTTCTAGCATGTCAGAATGGGGCAATTTGGCCAGAAATGTGTAATAAACACTTTCTTATGCAAGTCTCTTTTATATCACACATATAAAACAGAAGATCAATACAATACAATAATATTTCTAAGATGTTGTTACGAAGGCTGGCCAAATACCTTTCGTTGTCATTAAAATTATAACAAACCTAGCATCCATCATGTTATAATGTCTCATTTTTAAAGAATGTGGAATCAGAATTAATAGGTTTTGAGCATTGTCTATTGCTCTGCAGTAAATTATTCCGAGATCTATGTACCTCTTTCCCAGAGGCTTTCTATAAAGAGAAAGAAATGCAAAATGTGTAGAGTCTCTTGGTTCGGAGATGTATAAGCCTCTATTCTATGTTTTGATTAGAGAACAGTGAAAAATACAGTCTCTTGGTGCCTCATTAAGGGAGTTTCAATCAGACGTTATCTTTGTACTGGCCTCAGATTAAATAAGGGAATTGTGGCTAGACGGCTCCCATGACTGATCAGTGAGATTAATGGTATCGAATGGGGTCAGGTGTCCCTTTCCCAGCACATCCCTCTTACAAAAAGCTGTCAGCTGGTCTTCTGCATTAAACTGAGCCTTGAGCTGTGGGCAAACCCCTGCCCCTACCCCTTTGACTGTATGAGCACGCAGATTTTGTGGGTTGGGGCCAGGAGCAGCTCTCCTGAGGTGAGCACAGAAAGCGGCAGGAACAACTTTGAAGAGTTACCACCGTCGCCTTGAAGAGGCACCACCTAACAGACTATTGGACTGACTCTTTGTCTCTTCATATCTTGAAACACTCTTCTCAAAGAAAGTCCTGGTCAGTCGGTGAAGAAGATCCCTAATTTTGCCAAATCCTAAAATGGCGCATGGTCAAATTCATTTAAAGTTTTATGTGATTCGTTACGGAGTTGGTGCTGTCATGCCGTCGTCATGAACTATTGGTTGGCAAACTGACAGGGCACATTCTAATGCTGAGATAGAGGGTACCATTAGGGCACTCCCCATATGTGCAAATGCAGCTTTTGATCATCTCCTTTCCTACCTTCCTTGCTTTTATCTCATAAAGTCACATTCACTCACCCCGCACTACGACCAAACACCGAACCCTGTGACTTTTGAGCCTTACGATACTGAAGGAACAAAATATTGATGCTGGGGATTATTTAAAGAGATATAATTGTTCAGAGAAAATTGCTTGAAAGATGACATTCCTCCTAAAATCTCTATTTATAACAATTTGTAATCTTCTTTCTAGCTAATTTCATCCAGGTGTGACTGTCCTCATTCATTATTACCACTTGGCACTTTTAAACTCGGTGGGATTTATTTTATTCCTATCAATAATTATTATTCACGTGGGCATTCACAGTGAAATTCATTCTAATGGGATTCATTAATTTATGGAGGATGTTCTCGAGTCTTCAGGCAAAAACTTAACAATTATTTCATTTCCTACTTTTAAAAATGAAATTCATACGCAGTTAATAATGTAATTAGTACAGTGTCTGAAAGACGTCAGAATTCGCTGCAGCCCTATGGAAGGCAGCAAGTTACCTCTTTTGAAGAATGGGTTAATATGCAGTAAGAAATAAAATACTCATCCAGCTTTAAATTCTACTCAAAACCATAAAGCCTGGAGCTTCGATATTAAATAATGACTTTATTGCTTTGCCTAAACCATTTTTCCCTTTTCTCCAATAATTTTTTTTGTATTTTATTTTTTAATTCACCGAAATCATAGAAAATAACTCCAGATCTGTAAGCCTAAGGTGGTAATTTTAAAACTAGTTGAAGGGAAGGTTTAAATTACTCATGTTCTTTTTCACTTGTTATTGTTCTTTGGGAAACAAAGGCAAGGAGGGGACAGTCGGGATCATTGGGCCCAATTTACTGGGGAGACGAACCAGCTCGTGCCCGGGAAGACGTGGCCGGTGAGTGGCAGAGCGGACAGCCAGGCCTTCTCGTCCAGAGCAGGGCCTTCCCCCCAGCCTGTGTCCTCGCCGACTGTAATATTAACTTATTCTCAGGGGTCCTTCAGTCGGGCTTTTCTCTCTATGTAAACGTAAAGTTAAAAAGGCAAATTTCTCGGTTAATAAAAGGCCTGTTGTTAAAATCTGCCTTCCACTTTAAAAACTGTGGAATTAGGAAATCTAGTAAGTTGGCATAATTTGTGTGTGGCAATACCCACGGCTCCCTGGCCTGGCCCCCAACTTATTTCCACTGATGTCTTCTTCTCAGACACTCTGAGATCTAAACGGGATCACTCCAAAGGCCTGAAGGTGGGTCCCTCTCAAAAGTATTTGCAATTCTGAAGATGCAATCTTCTTTGAGGAATGCCTCTATAGTGATGGCATGTCAGATAGTCATGTCTGTAATTCAGATGAAAAGTCCTGCCTGTGGTGTCCGCCATTTTGCCACATACACTTATTCATCCGCTGTTGACAACCTATCTTGTTTTCCAAAAGGATTCGTGGCCATACCACAGCCCAAAGGAGGCCAGTGTTTCTGCACAGGTTTAGGCAAGCCTTCTGCAACATTTAGAGACTTAAAGACATCACGAGGTATGAAGCATCTAGATATTTTTAGTCATTAAGTAGTACTAAGAGCTACAGGACTGTCCCTATGGCATAAATATAGAAAAAAGGATGAATAAGTTATGAAAACCACAGGCAAAAAAAAAAAGTACAGTTAAAGAAAAATAACTACAGAGTAAGAAAAATGGTTAAGTATCCAAATGACCATGATAAAAAAGAAAAAAAGTTCTGCTTATACAAAAATCAATTCAAAGCCACATACTCTAAGTCTAATAAGCTCCTTTATACTAATATGTACCAACATTTTGTCTCTCTTAGTAAATGTTAATGCAATGCAAATGGTATTTCTCTATTTTAAATAAATGTACTCCTCTTGACTATAAATTAATAGAAATAGATCCAATTATAAGAGCTTAAAATATCCCCTGTTTTTGTTTTTAACCAACTTCTAAATTTTATAAATATTAAAATCTAGGAAGAAAACAGAATACATTATTGGGTCAATATCTTACCATAAACATCTCGAATTAATTATTAACTTCCTACAATCAACTAATTTATTTTGATACACTAACACATAAAGGGTTCCACATAAATTATTGTTAATTACATCAATTTCATCTCTAATGCCATATATTTTCCATTGAGCTTTAATTAGAGCTATTTATATGTGTGCTATTATAAACATATTACATATTAGTGTTTTTTGTTGTTGTTGTTTTTTCCTAGAACTGCAGCCATGAAGGAGGAAAATGTAATCAGAAATCAAGAAGTAGAATAAACACTGTTTAATTCACCAGTGTTAGGAGCGGCAAGAGAACGTAAGTTGTTCGGAAAGTAGTTTACTTTCCCTTTGGCCAATGTTCTGTCAGAGCCCTGGGCCCCCAGCATCCTGGTGAATTGCCTGCAAAGTGCTTCTCAAACTTCAACATGTGGAACAAGTGCGTGGGGAATCCGGCCAAAATGAAGATTCTGATTCTGTGGGTCCGGGGTGGGATCTTTGCATCTGGATTTTTAACCATCTCCCAGGTGATGCCAAGCTGACTTGCAATCACAATTTGGGTAGCAACGTCACGGGGTGAAGTGTCTCAGATGTGGTCCCTTGGCCACAAGCAATATGAATTAGATGGCTTGTTAAAAAATAAATGCAGAATGGAAGCGCTCACCCCAGACCCAGGGCAGCTGAATTCCAAGCTAGAGCCAGTTTCCGAGCCGGCCCTCCGCGTGAAGGTCTCTGCACACTGAGGTTTGAGAAGCGCTGCTCCAAAGGGGATTGCACAATCTGTGGCTGGACGTGTGTGTGTGTGTGTGTGTGTGTGTGTGTGTGTGTTTAACGTTTATTTATTTTTGAGACAGAGAGAGACAGAGCATGAACGGGGGAGGGTCAGAGAGAGGGAGACACAGAATCTGAAACAGGCTCCAGGCTCTGAGCTGTCAGCACAGAGCCCGACGCGGGGCTCGAACTCACGGACCGTGAGATCATGACCTGAGCCGAAGTCAGATGCTCAACCGACTGAGCCACCCAGGTGCCCCTGGACGTGTGTTTTAAGCCTGAATGTTACCTGTGGGGGTCAAGGGCCACTGCTCACAAAATAACCGAGTGAGCCCAAGGCTGTCAAAAACTAACGTAAACGGTTACTGCCTGAGACCGGTCACCACGTCATTAAGTTTTTAAGATGACTGTGTCACCTTGTCTCTTCACGTGGTAACGCAGACTCTGGCTCCTGGACCAGTAGCCTTCAAACTTCAGCGTGCACAGGGCCACCTGGAGAGCTTGGTCAAACCCACCCCCAGAGCTTCCGGGAAAGCAGAATTTGTGTTTCGAGGCTCCCCAGCGATGCCGATGCTGGTCTGGGGATCACACTGGGTCCCGGATTACTGCATGATCTTGATCACTCACAGCACCTAGAATGCCGATGTCCTGCTGCATTTATTTATCCAATGCAAGTATTGTTTACAAACGGGTGCGTTTATTGAACACAAACTGTTTGCCCACATGCTGAGATGGCCCAGGGGTTTAAAAAACAACATAAGATACAGTCCCTGTTTACCGGGATTTTGCAGTCTAAGTAGATTGAACAAGTTAACATATAAAACCAGTCCAGGATACTTCAAGGGAGCACACCGCAAAGGGTTAAAATGAATGAATTATTCCCGCTTTAGAATTCAGTGTGGGCTGAACTAGCTTCTATTGGTTTAATGAAAAACAAGGCATTAAACGTATTCCTGTTTGCAGTGATAGCAAATTGAAAGGACATTAGTTCAATATTTGCAGGTTCTTTGGCCTTTTCCATAGAGGCAATTATACCTCTTACAAATAATGATTGCTTTGTCCTTCCTTTCCAATCCTTATGCTCTTAATTCATTTTATGATTATTTTCTCTTTCCGTGTGATTTTTAAATTATGTAATATGTCGCATGGTTCTAAGACAGGCGTGCTAAAGCGCATGAGCTGAGGGGCGCCCTTTCGTGTCCTACTCACACGGAGTTCTAAGGGAATGACTCCCCCTCCAGTTTTGCTGTGGGGTGCTGTCCATTTGGAATCTGCTATGAGACGGGTTGAAAGTGTGCAATAACAATCTTGTTCAAAAATAAGAAAGTATGTGTATGTGTTATGCCTTTTATACTGACACTTAAAAATGCACTAAGCAAAGTCTTTTGGTCACTGTCCCCAGGCCATCTGACTCCTTCTCTAAGCAACCCCAAGCTAGCTCTCTAGTCTCCCTGCTTCTGTGCCTTTCTAGAATTTCCACATGCCTCTTCAAGCAGATATGAGTGTGTAATGCTATGTTAGGCCTTCAAAGAAAATGTTTTCATAAAATACACATTGTCTTGTGTCTTGTTTTATTCACCTAGAAATATATGTATCCTAGAGGTTTTCCCTCTAATACTAAGCCCTTTTTTATTCTTTCAAACTTTCCACTCTGTAATTCAGCACTGCGCAGATCCATCATAATTTACTTTGCCAATCTCTTATTAATGAACGTTGAGGTCGTTCACGATGTTTTGCGATTATAAGCAAGACCACAGTGAACGACCTTGCGCGCATGTCCCATGGCATGTATTTCAACTGATAAATGATAAATCATAAGAGCTACACTGCCAGTTCAAGGGCACTTAAGCATTTGCAATTTTGATGGGATCATCAAAATGACCACCCAGGTTTGCAGATGCAAACGCAGGGACGGGCATGTCCCTTTTGCCAAAGCCTCACTGTCAGGGCTTACATCTACTTGGCATTGTGCCCATCATGGGAAAATGGTGTTTCAGACGATCACGCCTTTCCTTTGCTCGTGGTCTCCGTGGAGATCAGTATCTTTCCTTCAGGGCCACTGGTGTTTTCTTTCCCACCGACTCTTCACTCATCACCTTTCCTCAGTTTTCTTTAGACTTGATCTTTCCTGATAAATTGTTTTGTTTTGTTTTGAAAGATAGAGAGAGAGACAGAGAGAGAGAGAGAGAGAGAGAGAGAGTGCAAGTGGGGGAGGAGCAGAGGGAGAGGAAGAGAGAGAATCTCAAGCAGCCTCCATGGTCAGTGCAGAGCCCAACTCGGGGCCCAATCCCACGACTGTGAGATCATGGCCTGAGCAGAAATGAAGTCAGATGCTCAACTGACTGAGCCACCCAGCTGCCCCATCTAATTAACTTTCTGTCTTGTTTTTAGGAACCTTTAATTTTTTGGGGGGGGGGGTACCTTTTTTTTTCTTGAAATATGAACCCAAACATTTTTTTCAGTTCTTGGGTTGTTTTAATTTTGGATAGGAAGAGCTTCCTTTTTAATGTAGTAGGTTTTTAAAGGTAATCAAGTTTGTCAACTTTTATTTATGTCCACTAGGTTTTCCATATTAGAAAAGGCCTACTTCACTCGAATAAAGGAGTACTATTTGTTTTTATAAATTATTTTCGTGGTTGCATTTTTTCATAATTAAGTCTCTATCCATTAGAAGCTTCATCTGGTCTACATTCGGGGATATGCATCACATTTCCTTTTGTTTTCTTCAGATAGCTACTGGTTAGTCTTAATGACTTAAAGGCTCTTATGCATTGTCTCCTTGTCAATCACTGGTAACGGTTCCCTGTGTCACCTCCATTTTTTCTTGATCAGCTTCAGCAAGGACTTACGAGTTCTCTGAAAGGAACACAGTCTTGGCTCTGGTGATCGCTCTGTGGCCCATTTATTTTGTATTTTATTAATTATTCTTTTACTTTCTTTTTTTCATTGTTCAACCTTTTGAGTTTTATTTGCCGTGGTTTACCTACATTCTTAATATGAATGTTTAGCTCATTGATTGTAAGCTTTTCTTTTTTTCCCCTAATATATGCAGCCATGATTTAAAACAGAAAATGAAACCCCATAAGCATGTCTTTAACTATCCACAAGTTTTGAAATGGTCATATCATTTTAAAATTGCATTCAGTTCAAGATATTTTTCAAATTTTGGTGTAATTTCTTCTTTGATCTGTGGGTTATTTAGAAGTATATTGTGTCTTTCCCAAAAGTTTAGGGGTTTTCTCATTTTTTGGTTTCTAGCTTAATTCCATTTTCTTCATGAATCATGTTTTGTATTATTTTAATCCTTAGCAATAATTGGAAACTTGATTTGTGGCCCAGAGTATACTGTATTTTTGTGTTTTATGTGTACTAGAAAATGATATGTATTTTATGACATAGATATGTCAGCTGGGTCTCCTTTGCTAACATCTTTTACGTCCTTACGGGTTATCATTTTGTGTCTGTTTATTGTATCATTTACTTTGAGGGGTGTGTTAACATCTTCTGTGATGTGGATTTGTCTCTGTTCTCCTTTAGTTACTTATTTGCATCATGTATTTTGAGGCTATGCTATTACCTAGCTATTACATAAATGCTTCAAGGCTATGCATTTAAGTTAGTAACTGTTACGTCTTCTTAGTGAATTGTACATTTTGACATTATGAAATGTCACCCTTCATCCCTCGCACCACTTCTTACCTTGGAGTCAACTTGGTCTGAGATTAATCTGGCTACACGGCCTTTCTTTTGTTCAATGTTTCCATGACAGATATTCTCCCGTCCTTTTACTTCAACCTTTATTTGATCTCGTGTAATCTTTTGTAGAACCTTTATGTAATCTCTAGGTGAGTCTTGAAAACAACACAGAATTTCTGTGTGAGTGTGAACACGTATGTGTGTGTGTGTTTCAATTCAGTATGACAATTTTTGGTCTTTTAAGTAGACCATTTAAAGTAATAACTTTTACATTTGAAGTAATACATTTAAAGTAATAACTAATGTATTTGTGCTTAGATTTACCACCAAACTATTCACTTTCTATTTTTATGCTCTTTCTTCTCCCTTAGAGTAAATATTTTAGACTATTTCTACTATTCTATATCCCATTAGCTTTTTCATTTCTTCCTTGCTTCCCCCTTTCTTTCTTTGTTAAATAAATTTATTTTTACATTTCATTTATTTATTAAATACATTTCATTTATTTATTGTTTATTTATTTAATTTCATTCATTAACATGCAGTGCAGTATTGATTTCAGGAGCAGAACCCAGTGATTCATCACTTACATTTAACACCCAGTGCTCATCCCAACAAGTGCCCTCCTTAATGCCCATCACCCATTTAGCCCATCCCCCTCCAACCCCCTCCCCTTCTGCCATCAACCCTCAGTTTGTTCTCTATATTTAAGAATCTCTTATGGTTCGCCTCACTGTCTATTTTTAAAGTGCTTTTCCTTCCCTTCCCCTATGTTCATCTGTTTTGTTTCTTAAATTCCACCTATGAGTGAAATCATATGAAATTTGTCTTTCTCTGGCTTATTTCACTTAGCATAATACCCTCCAGTTCCATCCGTGTGGTCGCAAACGGCAAGATTTCATTCTTTTTGATGGCCGAGTAATACTCCATTGTGTCTATATACACCACATCTTCTTTTTCCATTCCTGGGCTCTTTCTACAAGTTGTCCATTGTTGATAGCAGTGCTACAAACATTGCCCCATTAGCTTTTTATCTGAACCATTTCTATTATTATTTTGGAGATTATCAGACACTATAGTATGCATTCTTGGCTTATGGACACGTAACATAAACAGGCACTTTTACCCCTTTCAAGACAAGGCAAAGATCTTATTAACTCTTACTCCATTTATCTCTCTTCCAAACTCCTAAGCTGTTTTGGTGTTTCCTTTTGATTCTAAATTTATTTTGCAATCCAGAAAATATTATTTTTAAAATTTTATGTAGCTGGTGTTTGTATGGCTTGCCCAAATCTTTACCCTTTCTTCCTCACACCTTCTGGCAACTTTATGCCTTCCTCTGGGACATGTTTTCACTCTTCAGTATTTCCTTTAGTGCAAATTTAAGGGAGATAAACTGTGCCAGGTTTGTGTAAGAAATAATAATTATGTGACCATTAATTTTTTTAAATGTTAATTTATTTTTGAGAGAGAGAGAGAGAAGGGGAGAGAGAGAGAGAGAGAGAGAGAGAGAGAGAGAGAGGAAAGGACAGAGAGAGGGAGACACAGAATCTGAAGCACGCTCCAGGCTCTGAGCTGTCATCACAGAGCCCAACATGGGGCTTGAACTCACAGACCGCGAGATCATGAGCGGAGCTGAAGTTGGATGCCCAACCGACTGAGCCTCCCAGGTACCCCTACCTTCATTTTTGAAGAGCATTTTTGGTTGGGTATATGATTCTAGATTTGGAATGTCTTTCAGCACTTCAAATACATTATTTTCTTGACTCTAGTGTTTGTTCTCAGAAGACAGTGGTTCATCTGAAAGTAATCTGTAGTTTTTTTCTGGCTTCTTTGAGGCTTTCCTGTCCCCTTGGTTTCAGTGAGGACACCATGAGGTTACAAAGCACTACCTAAAAATTACATAGTTATTTACTTGTGGTTCACATACTAATTTAACTGGTAGCTTGATTTGCTTTTTCATTTAAAGAAAATTACGAGTCTTTATTTTTTCAAATACTGCTTCTGTGTGGTTCTTTCTCTTCTGTGTTTCATTCACAACATTTTTGGCAAATCTATCTAGCAGTTTTGTAGTCCTCATTTTTTTTCTGACTCTAACCTATTTTTCCCCATTTGGTGAGCTCCTAATTTCCGCTGTTATATTTTTCAGTTTTAGATTGCCATTTGCTGCTTTTCCATAAAGTCTAATGTTTTTGGTGAAGTTATTCATCAGGTCTTTTATTTCAAGGCCCGTGAAGTTTATATCCATATTCTCTGCTTCTGTTTTCTGTTGTTTCTTGCAGTATGTATGTGTCTTTCCTTCTCGACCGCCTGATTATTATTAATTATGTGTTGTGAAACACATTGGAAACATGTAGAATGATTCGTCATCTCCTTTGGAGGGGACTGTTCTTTGCTTCTTACAGAAGGTTAGTGACTCTACAAACCTGAAAAACATCTTGCAATTTCAGGGAGAGGCATGACCTAAAGCTGGCTTGGTATTTTTCTACATATGCCTTATCTCTCAGGTGTGATCTTTGAGGTCCAGATCCAAAGCCGGGCATCTACCAGAAGTGACCTCCATTCTTGGGGCCCTGCTTCACCATTCATGGTATGCAAGCACCTGTCTCTCTGACTCCTGAGTGCATATTCTGCTGAGCAGAAGATGCTTCTTGCTGTCAAATTGCCCCAAATCCCAGATCACTTCTTGGGGATGCCTTATCATCTCAGATCTTGGCATGATGGTTTTTCATAGATCTCTGATGACTTAAGCCTGATTCCTAGGATGTTTTATCTGGCTTTCACTGTTCTGTTCATTAGAAGAGTTGTCCTGAATATCTGAGTCCACCATCACCATAAGCATAGCTGCCTTTTTCTGCCTATTTGAAATGCCATCTTTTTAAATATATGACATTATTATATAAACTTAACCAAGTTTTTAGATTTTCCTTTCTGTTCCATAAGTCTTTCTGTCATATATGTGGCAGCAACCTACTGTTTTATTTACTGAGGCTTTCTAACATGTTCTGATACCTGTTGGGATGATCGCTTTTCACTGTTGTATGATTTTTTTAATTAGTCTTCCTTAGTTCAGGTTTTTGTTTTCCTTTGTTTCTCTCTCCATGAACTTCTGAACACGGTTAGCTAATTCCCACTAAAAATCTGTTGTTATTTGAAGGGAGGGGATAATCTTTAATTTCCATATTGAATTAAGACAAGACATCTCTGCGATGTCACGTATTTTTACTTAAGAACATTGCTGATCAGCTGATATGACTGTAATTCTTCAGTCCTTCAACAGTTTTAATGGCTTTCTTCATAAGGATATTGATATTTTAGTTGTGCTAATCGTACGTAGTTTATTGTTCTGATGTCATTGGGAAAGTGGTATTTTCCTATCATGATTGGGTGTTTACAAAATGAGACCTATTTATTCACCATGTTGGTTATGTTATACTTTATACTTGATCTGTTTTTTTTTTTTCAACGTTTTTATTTATTTTTGGGACAGAGAGAGACAGAGCATGAACGGGGGAGGGGCAGAGAGAGAGAGGGAGACACAGAATCCGAAACAGGCTCCAGGCTCCGAGCCATCAGCCCAGAGCCCGACGCGGGGCTCGAACTCACGGACCGCGAGATCGTGACCTGGCTGAAGTCGGACGCTTAACCGACTGCGCCACCCAGGCGCCCCAATATACTTGATCTGTTTTGTGGTGTAGTTGTTAGCAGTAAAATTACCTTGGCTTTTGCTTTAACTAAAGCACTTTTCTTTTTAAAATAATTATAGACTCACAGGAAGTCACAAAGATAGCGCCCTGAGGTCCCATGTACTTTTGTCCAGTTTCCCTCAGTGGTTACGGCTTACATAATTATGGTGTCTTATCAAGACCAGGGGTTTGCCATTGGTACAATGTGTATGCATAGCTCTGTATCATTTTATAACAAATGTAGTCTGTGTAACTGCCACCGCAGTCAAAATATACAGAATGTTCCATCACCACAAATACCTTCCCTGTACTATGCCTCTTATAGTCATAACCTCCCACCCGTCTCCACCTTCCTCAGCTCCTAGCAAACACGAATTTTCTCCCCATCTATATAATTTTTGCCATTTTGAGAATGTTCCATAAATGGAAACATACATGACCTTTTGAGATTGACAACCTTCGCTCAGCACAGTGCCTTGAAATCCATATGAATTGTTACACATAATGAAAAGTGTTCTCCTTTTTAGAGCTCAGTAGCATCCCATGGAATAAATGTAATGGTATTTTTTTTTTTAGCCATTCAGCTATTGTAGAGCATTTTAGCTGTTTCCAGTTTTTTGATTATTTCAAACAGAACTTCTATAAAGATCCGTGTACAGGTTCTTACGTTGGCAAAGGTTTTCATTTTTCTGGGACAAATGCCCAGGGGTGGGACTGATGGCTTGTATGCTATGTATATATTTAGTTTTGGGGGAAAAAATCGCAGAGGGACTGAGTCAGTTTGAGGGAAGGGGAGAAAAAGTACATCCCTTTGCCCCCTCCCATTTATAATATAATTGTCTTCAGTATTTCCTCTAGGTACACCAAGAGCCACAACAGACAGCTGTAAGTTTCACTGCACCTGTCAGACATGATTTTGGAAACAGAACAGGGGAAGGAAAGGCAATTGTATCTACCCATATTTTTGCTTTCTTCCTCTTTGATGTTCTAAGTTTCCTTCTGTTATCTTCTTCCTGTTTAGAGAACTTCCTTTAACCATTATGTTAGTGGAGGTATTCTGGAGGTATAATTTTCTTTGTCAGAGGATGCAATGACTTCCCCTTCAGCCTGGAAGGACATTTTCACTGGGCCTGGGATTGTAGGCTGACCATTCATTTCTTCCAGCTCTTGGGAAATGTGCCACTTCCTTCTGGCCTCCATGGTTTCTAAAGAGAAATGTGTGATAGTTTCCAACTGTGTTTCCTCCACAATAAGTCATCTCTGTTCTCTTGCTGCTTTCAAGATTTTTTTCTTTGTCTTCAGTTTTCAGAAGTTTAACTATGACGTGTCATGGCACGGGTTTCTTTGGTGCCTCCAGATTTAGCTTATTGGTCTTCGGCCAAACTTGGGGAATTTTCAGGCATTATTTCTTTGGGTTCCTTCCCAGGCAAGTGTCAGATCTCTTGTTACAGTTCTGCAGATCCTGGGGGCTCAGTGTGACTTGCTTTTTAGTCTGTTTTCTGTCTGCCATTCAGACTGGGTAATCTCTCTTGGTCTGTCTTGAAGTTCACTGGCTCTTTCTTCTGTTCTCTCCGTTCTGTTGTTGAGTCCAGCCACTGAATCTTTTATTTCAGCTCTCATATTTTCAGGTCTAAAACTTGCATCATGTACCATGGATCTCTGCCTCCTCATACGGCATTGGGGGTAGGGTGGGTCTGTCTCACTTCTTCCAGGGGAGGCGGCCAGGCTGAAGGGCACTCGTGTTGCAGGGCAGTGGTGGGAGCTCCAGCTCCCTGCTGCTGACTGCTCCGGCTGCAACACACAGAGGGACCTCCACCTGCCCTCCCTCCCCCCACCCCCATGTGGCTTCAGTGACATCAAGAGACGGGGGAACCTTTATGCCACGTGCAGTGGTACAAGTCCTGACTCCTTTTACTCTCTTGTTGGAGTGGAACAGTTAGTATCTGGAAGTTTTCTTGTGTGCTTGCCCATTTGCTAAAGCGAGTATGCTTTTCTTGGGGCTTTTTGTCTGCATCCATTGGTGTCCCCAGATTGCCAACTTCTCCATCACATTTTCCAGGATACATCTTTTCCCTCAGGTTCTGAGATCCTTAGGCATTCTGACTTCTCTCTATTTTTCACAGTCTTTCACATTTGTTTCTTACATAATGCCCACAGTATTTAGCTGTACCTAGCGAGGTATATAGGGAAAACTGTGTCAACTCCATTTTTTCGAGAACTTTCTTGATACTTTGGGTATAGAACTATCTTAGCTGAAATTCATTTCCCCAAATATTTAGATTTAAAATGCAACAGCAGTTGGAAGGTTATGCCACCGAAAAAGGTTCCCTAAATTTCAAAGACAGCGGTAAAATTGCTTAAGAAATTTTGTAGATTTATGCATTTTGTTTGCATTTTGTTGCAAAAACAACCAAGTTGTTTTTGCTGCTGTCAATTTCACTCTCTTCCTCGCACCTGGTCCGTGTGGTGTTCAGTTCTCACGTTCCAAGGCAGGATCTCGGAAGAGTCAGCAGGCCAGCTGGGGCCCTACCCCACAGCAAGCAGATAAGCCCCAGAAGAGGGAAGGAGAGGCTGAGTATGTGTGCGAGCCCTCTGATTTACCTCCCTGCCAGTAAGAACACATTTTGATTTCCACGTGGGCTTAGGGGAAGGCAGTGTGTGCAATTTCATTTTGACGCGCATGTACTGGGCATTTCATTGTGACAGGCATTATGCTTGCTGTTTGGAGATAACAAATACAATAAGAGACCAGAGCTCCTAATGTTCCTCAGTGAGCTTTCCTGAGCAGCAGGCCACACACGACAGGGTAGGGAGTGACCGAGCCAAGCCTAAGACAGGAGAAAGTAACAGCAGCAAGGAGAAAATGCAGCAAGGAGAAAATAACATAGGACGTTATCACTGAAAGGCTAGGCCCTCTTCCCAAATCGGGAGAACCTAGAAGCAGGGAAAACCGTGTTCAAAAACAGACATCATTTTAACTGTAAGTTGGCAAAGTTTTTTTTGTTTTGTTTTGTTTTTGTTTTGGTGACTTTGTTCAGTTTTCCTTCCAGGAACTACCCAACCAGCCCTGCTTTTAGTGGCCTCATGCGGACAGTTAGCACCTGCTGAGAGTTTAGCAGTCTTATAAATTTCTTTTTTTAAAAAATACTTATTTACTTTTGGGGGAGAGAGAGCAAGCATGGAGGGGCAGAGAGAGGGGGACAGAGGATCCCAAGCAGGCTCCGCACTGACCGGTTCACAGCAGCGAGCCCAATGCGGGGCTTGAACTCACCAACTGCTAGATCATGACCTGAGCTGAAGTCAGATGATCTCAAATTTTTAACTAAGGGGCTGCAGTCCAGGAGATAGTGAGCTAGTGAAAGACAGGTGGAGTCAGTATCCTCCCGTGTCTCTTATTTGGGAAAAATCCTGGGTTGGGGAGCACTGGGAGGGTCAAAGAAATCTTTGACATAAACCACAATGTTTATGAAAGAGCTGCATGTAATCAGGCAGCTTTTTCATTGTTACTAGAAACTGCTAGCTGCCAGCTCCAGGAACAAGCATTCAGAACACTTGTGGGGAAAAGTCTGTATAGTAATTTTTTTAAGTTTATTTTTGAGAGAGAGAGAGAGAGAGAGAGAGAGAGAGAGAGAGAGAGAGAAACAGACAGCATGAGCAGGGGAGGGGCAGGGAGACAGGGAGAGAGAGAATCCCAAGCAGGCTCCGTGCTGTCAGTGCAGAGCCCGATGTGGGGCTTGATCCCACAACCCTGGGATCATGACCTGAGCTGAAATCAAGAGTCAGACACTTAACTGAGCCACCCAGGCGTCCGAAGAATCTGTGTAATAACTAAATGGGAAAATAAAGGCTGCACTCAGCTCATTCAAGAGTCCAGCTTCCCATGCCCTCAGTTCATTGATAAAAAGTTGGGAATGATGTTTATAATCTCGTGGGCACCTGCACTGTTTGTAGGAGAAGCAGCTGTAACTATTCAAAAGCACAGCTATTAAAATGCTTCCAGCGCTTCCATTCCAGATGAACATATCATGCTTTATTTATGTGGCAGGATTCGCTAGCGGTCTGCTGAAGCTACGTTTAGGGTGTTCTTTTAATTCACAAAATAATTACCATTTCTTCACACCAATAAATCCAAGTTCCTCCAAGCTTCTCAATTTCCAACCCATAGAGAAATTATTCATTTCTTCTGCAAAACACAATCCATTAAGGACAGTAGATAAATGGATTAAATTATATAACTCATTTAAATTTGTGTCTCAAAGTAGCATTTTTCCCCCCATAGGCTCCACGACCATATTTCATTTGTGGTCACTGGGAATGTGGTACCATCTGCTACTGCCTTATTTACGTCACGCTATAGAAGTGGTCAGTTATTACCATGGTCACTTGATGATTTTGGATGCTCAGTTTCTCCCCCCGTGCTGTTTTCAGGTCTGCACTTAAATTCATGCACTCAGGTGAAGGTCCACAGAGTCTAGCAAGGATCTTTCATCACATGAAAATCTGTTCCATCCAGGATTCCCAGCGAATTCAAAATTCTAGTATGACTTCTAATTTATTTTGAAGCGTATCATTGATTTTACAATAATATTGTAGAATATTTCATACTTTTCAAAACTACCCACACTCTGTATCCATTTGCTGCCACAGTAGCTGCTAACAGAAGGAAATTAATTTCCTTTTTGTTTTTAGCCATACAACAGGGGTTAAGGGTAATGCCAGCTGAGAATGAAGGCACACCCTTCATTCTTCGTAATTCCTTTCCCCAGCAACCCATCATTGCATGAGTAATATGCTTCCACATTCTATGATCCACGTTATCTCTGGTCTGTTGGTCTCTTATGAAAGGAGAGAAGAACAGGAAGTAAGTTGTCAGAAGACCCAGGTTCTGGAAGGCTGGTCATCCCCATGCATTAGCCTCATGACTGCAACAAGTCACTTGCCTTCTCATGAATGGAGTTTCCATGCCTATAAACAAGGGAATGACCTCCATGTTTCCTTCCCTGAGTAGTAATGAGAGCGGAGTCACTCTTGAAATAGAAAATGGGTGGGGCGCCTGGGTGGGTCAGTCAGTTGAGCGTCCGACTTCAGCTCAGGTCACGATCTTGTGGTCCGTGAGTTCAAGCCCCACGTCAGGCTCTGGGCTGATGGCCCAGAGCCTGGAGCCTGCTTCCGATTCTGTGTCTCCCTCTCTCTCTGCCCCTCCCCCATTCATGCTGTCTCAAAAATAAATAAATGTTAAAAAAAAAAAAAAAAGAAAGAAAATGGAACTGTCCCTAGTGGCCTTTGGGAGCCAGCGGAGACCAAGCTAGGTACAGAAGCAAGGATGCTGCAAAGTTGAACGTCTGCATTATTTGTGACACTGAGACTGGCGATCCATTTCCTCAGGAGGGAAGATGTCTTATGAAATGTTTGCTTTGGGTTTCTTTGGTTTTATCTTCAGTAGTAATGCCCACTTCCACACCCCCTTTGATGAACAAAACTATACAGAAATTCAGTACTTGGGTGAAGTTCCCTTTCACCTGACCAAACTGCGTCATCTCTAAAATGTTAACGTTCTCTGAGGTTATGTCACCTAACATTAAACAGATGTGAATTTAGTACAATTAACTCTCCTCTCCCAAATGTCACAAATTTCACATCGTTCTCTCTCTGAAATTACAATCCCCAGAAGATTCAGGAGACACTAAAGAACATTCAGCAGCCAAAGGCCACTCTCAGACACAAATACAAAATGCACACTGGTGTTATTCCACGTCCCTGCGACCATCACCAGGGCTTTCTTTTCCTTTATTGGCTCTGCTCTGACGTTCAGGGGAAAGTGAGGACTAGCAGAGTAAGTAATAAATCACACGGAGTCGTCATTTATCTATTGGATCTATTACCATTCATATTTAATGTAGCCCATACTTGACTTTTAAAGGTTGCTTTTTTTTTTTTTAAATAAAGGAGCTTAGCTTCCATTTTCAGTGACATCCACAGTGTGGATTCACTCATTCTCTGTCTGTGTCGGTCAGGCACACATTTGGATTTTGAGTTGCCCTGAGCACTGACTGTGGTGGGTGGTGACTTAACTCCTTGGCCAAGTCTCCCGAGCGCTTAACTGCTTTACGCTCCAGTGTTGATGGGTTTGAAACCCAGTCTGTTTCTTGTTCTGTATTCTCTTTCTGGGAAGTACAAGGAGGTGGTCTTACAAGAAATAAATAAAAATAGGCAGCCCTCCCTCCAAAGAAAAGCCCCCTCCCCGCCCCTGCATTCAACTCATCATGGGGCAAAACCATAAGTTTCTGGCAAAATATCTACTAACTCCCAGATAGATTATCTGCTGCACATTTGTTTTTCTTCTTTTTGGAACAGAAACACCCATCAAATGGAAGAATGGTTCAGGATAACTCTTAGCTGGGAAAGGGTCAGAGGACTTGATATCACATCTTTATAGCCTCTCTCTAACACCTGATTAAGAATTGTGAGTCTTCTCTTATTTTCTTTCTTTTGCCTTTTTACAAAGCATTTGCTAAAGTGTTTATGTATTTTCATGAATTCATAGGTTTTATCACTTCAAGGTTCAGGTCAGCCTCTGTGATATAATAGGTATGTTTATATCTGGCAATGGAGATATTTGGTCACATAATAGCAGTTTGACTAAAATGATTTTGTAACATGTAAGCTGGTTTTGGGCCCATGCGCCATGCTTTTTGTTAGTTCTTACCTTGTACTACAAAGGCTCCATAACTCAGAGACAGTTAGTGAGAATCAAGGTCAGAAAACCGCTAGTCTCTCTTGTGTACAAACATAACATGATTTGGATTTGTAATTCAGGACAAAAGAGAATTTAAAAGATGGGCATTTAAATGAAAATGTTAATCCATGAGGTCTCAAATTCCATCAGCTATAGATAATCTGTCTGCTCAGAAACCAAAACACCATTTATATACCCACATCAGAGTTCTCTGCCTTAATTCTGAAACAATGGGAGCTCATTTCTACTTGCGTTATGTGGCAAACTCTGCTGTCTGCCTCATGGGTTCCTGCCCCACTGTCATGGCCTTGTTCCAGCCTCACCTCCTCCTGGAAGGCCTCCAAGATCCCTCCAGTTACGTAACTGCTATGATCACCCATCTAGAAAGCAGTAATTATTCAAGGATGGCATGAACTGTTCACATTTCCTTTTGCAGACCATCACCCACTGGCCGCATATGATTCTAGAGTTCAGTCAGTTCACAAAGCTAACTACAGAACTTCAGTCACTCGTAAATACTCAGTATTTGTGTTGATTAATTTATTTTACAGAGTGAATCTTGATATACTCAAGAGATAGCACTACAAGTGGGGAAAAGTCATTTTAACGTCGTAGAGGAGGCAAAATTTCACCTCTACCCTCATAGGTTTTCACTGGGGCTTGAGAATTCACACAAGACGGATCGGCAGGAGGGATGCTCACAGGGTCATTTAGTCTAAGTTTTACATGACATGCAGCCTTCACACGGGATGAAGACCCAAAGAAGAGGCAAAACCCAAAGGCTTTTACACCAGGCTGAACAAAGGGAGGAAGTTTTGGAAAAGTAACTAAACATTCAAGGATGCTAAATGAAGACGGGATCATATCAACAAGGGCTGTTTGAGTTCTCTTGGCTTCAACTGCCCGTCCTTGGTGATGGGGACGTCGTCCATGTGGGATCTTTTCTCCTGCTTCCAGGAGGAGGAAGGGGAGGTCAGAGCATCCTTCTTGGACCTGATGTTTTCCAAAACAGTCCTTATGCTCGAGTGGCACGTTTTCGGTGGCATATCCTGCCACCCTTCAGTAGCTTACCAAAAATAAAAAGTAGAGAATGCGGAAGTATATCAATTACTTTTCTTTGCCCTCTTTTGTGTCTTAATTTGTTTTTTATCACTGAATGAATATGTGCTATTTGTGGATACTGTCTCTTGCCACACCACCTCAATTTAAGTTTTAACCCAGTTTATTCTGGCCAGTAGATTTAATTTGCTCTTGACTTGAAAGTGCCTCCACGTTGTAGCCAAGGGCTATCTGAAGCCCCTTCCGTCTAATTCTGAGGGTCATGGTGAAGCACAACTTGCTCCCGCAGCGGGTTCTGACAAGTTTTCTGGAATGAGGAGGACAGATGTCCAGGCTGGAGGTTCTGCCTTGATTGGACATCTGGCCCCAAGTCTGCTGTGGAGCAGGAACCCTGAAAAAGTCTCTCCAGGGATCTGGAAGCCAAACCCTATCAGGAAGCAGTCCTCCCGGAGGCCGCTGTGAAATGCCCTGACCGTGGGGCTGTTGTCTGCAAGCCCGAAATGGAACCGCTACCTGGTACAGTCCTTCCGACCACCCGTGGTCGCCCTGGACAGCCTGTCCCCACTGGCTGTGCCTGTGGCTGCCCTGTCACACTCATCTTGTCTCCAGAACTTTCCTTCTGGGCATGTAGGACTAACCTAAGAGCATGGCCGCGTGTGCCCTGTGGAGGCTTCTGGTTCTCCAGTCATGTCTGATTTCTTGTGAAGACAGACGCACAGAGCTGGGCTCCCTAAGCCAATATGGGCACAACCGTGAGATCAGCAACATCGGAGGAGCCTACTGTTTTCTACCTCTCCCACAGAGTAGGTCTTCATGCCAGGTACAGAGTAGGAGGTGAGTGGTGAAATTATGATCATTCCTGGCTCTGGGATCTGACATCACACGGTCCACAACCCTCTCTGGTGCTGACTTTTATGATGCCTATTAATTCCTATTTTATGCGATAGCTGTGGAGAGTAAGTAGGGTAAATCATGTGAAACATTTAGTACAAAACCTGCCATGCGGTGAGTCTTCAAATCTTAGTTTTCTTCCTTAAAATACAGCAATACAAAGTAACTGAGTTTACTTTTAGAGTTAGCATTGCAGCTTGGTTTCTTCTGTATTTTTGTTTAGGCTGGTATTTATTATCATTTATGTTTTGCAGCTTTATTGAAGTGTAACTGATATTCCATTAACTGCACATATTTTAAGTGTGAAATCATTCTCATAATCAAGATAATGAGCACATCTGGCTCCCGCCAGATTTCTTTGTGCCCGTCTGTGGTGCCTCATACACCCCCTTCCCTGCTCCCCTCTCTCACCCCTCTTCAGAGAGCCACGAATCTGCTTTCTGGCACTGTACGTTAGCGTGCACTTTCTGTGTTTATAGAAATGGAGTTACACAGCCTGTACTCTTTTTCGGGATCACTTTTTTTCACTCAGCATAATTATTTTGACATTCATCGACTTTGTTGGGTGCATCAGTGATTTTCATTTCTGAACAGGATGCCATTGTATGGATATGCAATGTATTTATTTGTTAATCTGCTGATGGACATTTGGGTGGTTTACAGTTCTGACTATCACAAGTAAAGCTACTATGAACATTTGTAGATCTAAATGTAAGAGTTAGATGCATAAAGATTCTAAAAGAAAACATAGGGGAGAATTAGCGACTTTTAATTTGGCAAATATTTCTCAATTATAAATAAAAAGCAAGGATTATGAAGGAAAACACATCAAGAAAGTGTGCCTATCAGAAACAAAAACTTTTGCTCCTCAGATGACACTTAAAATGAAAAGGTAAGCCACACACTAGAAGAAAATATGTGTGAAAAATGTATGTCCAAGAGAAAATCTGTATCTGGAAAATATAAAGAACTCTTACCAGAACACAAAATAATTACAAAAAAAAGGCAAAGATTTGAAAAGACCCTTCACCAAAGATTGTATAAGGATGGCTAATTAACACATGAAACAATGTTAAGCATATTTCATCATTATGGAAATACAAGTTAAGACCACAATAAGAGGCCCCTACATGCCCACTATAATGGCTAAGTTAAAGAGTGATCATACCACATGTTGATGAGGATTTGGGCAGCGGGAGCTCTCTGCTGCTGGTGGGCACGTAAAATGGTACATCTGCCTTGAAAAATGTTTGGCAGTTCCTTAGAAGTTAAACATAAACCTAGCATATGACAAAGCCGTTCAATTCCTAAGCATCCACCCAAGAGAAAAGAAAGCATATGTCTCTCCTAAGACCTGTAGCATTAAGTTAAAAGGAAATAAACTGAGCTCAACCTACAGAAACCAACATCTTGAAGAGTGATGGAGGCTTCATAATACACCCCAGTCCCTCAAAGCGTCATTTAAAATTTTGTAACAAGAGAACACCTTCATTTTCATCTGTTGTTTTTTAAAATGTGGTAGAAACCAAGAGCTGTTAGAAATTATGCTGTAAAGGGAAGAAGTGCTATGGAAACAGAAGGAAAAAACCCCAGGGGTGCTCAGTCGGTTAAGTGTCCGACTCTTGGTTTCGGCTCATGATCTCACAGTTCGTGGGTTTGAGTCTGTGTTGGGCTCCACTCTGACAGTGTGGAGCCTTCTGGGATTCTCCCTCTCCCTCTCTCTCTCTGCCCCTCCTCTGCTCTCTCTCTCTCTCAAAAATAAATAAACTTGAAAAAAAAGAAGGAAAAAACGCCAGAAGACACTATGTAGCACTAAGAAATGGATTTCAGAAAGATACATGCTCGTAAACACATCAACAAATAAAATAGCTTTGAGACATATATACTAACCCCATAGTGTTATCCAACTCAGTAGTCCTAAAATATCCAAGGGTAGTTTGCAGATACAGCTCATTGGGGAAATACACTGTGGTAGAGCAGGACTGACTTCAAGATGAGGTCTGGGTTCTAGGTCCAGCCATGTGACCTTTGGCAAGTCACTGGCCTGGCCAGCATTCAGCTCCGTGTCAGGCTTGTATGAGCCCTACAGTGTCTTCCAGTTCAACGATACTGGTTTTCCAGTGAACTGGCTCTCCCTTTTGTAAAATCTACCATTTGGGGTATCACGTTTCTAAGGACTGAAGTCTTTGGTCATTGGTGCTGTTTCTACATCATTATAACATCATTGCTGCCACCAAACTGAGGAAGATGGGAATTGCCACTGATACCTGGAATGGCCATTTCAAAGACAAACTTTTTAAAGACAATCCTAAATACATAAGTGCTTTATATAGAAGCCCTACATGATGTATAGAAGTAAACTCTGATTTGGCCTATGCTTTGAGAACTTTGGACAAGGTATGTTAATTCAATATATATATATATATATATATATATAATTCAACATATAATTGAATATAACCATAGATAGTATATGAAAGACACAAAAGCATGGGTGCCTGGGTGGCTCAGTTGGTTAAGCATCCAACTCTTGGTTTGGGCTCAGGTCATGATCTCAATGTTGCGTGAGGTCGAGCCCCTTGTCGAGCTCTGTGCTGACAGTGTGGAGCCTGCTTGGGATTTTCTCTCTCACTCTGCCCCTCCACCATTCACACTGTCTTTGCATCTCTCTAAAAAAAAAATAAATAAACTTAAAAAAATATCTACACAAAAGCAGCAAACCCCTTCACTTGTTTTCAGTCATTCATGCACTATATTAAGCTGTGTGATTCACACCCCAATTGACAGCTACTAAGTAAACTCTTCCAGAAACATGAAATCTTAGTCTAATAATTCTCCCCATATGTTTCTGGCAAATAAATAATTGAGGCTTAAGAGAAATGGTAGCTCTGCTCTCATTTCAAAAGAACAAAGACTTAGTATCCATTTCCACTCTTAAAAGGATTATTCACAACATAGATCACTTAACATTGAAGGAAGCCAGTATTAAGATTTCCTTTTAATCTTACGGTGCTCGTAAAGTAGTTCAGGCCTATTTCCACACATCTGCAACTTAGATGTAGACGCACCACGTCCTCTAAAGATGTAACCCTCCCATTCTCGTGCTTTAAAAATTTCCAAAGGACTGCCAGCAGCTGTTTGGGCCAACTCAACTGGCTAATCAGCCGATGGCATTGGCCCAAGTCGATGGAAAGAGAAGGACAAGTCCGTCTTTGCTGTTGGACAGCAAGCAGGACAGGAATGAGACACCACCATGCGCCTGGCCATTTTGTTGAAAGCTCGCTCGGGCAATCAGGAATCTGGACAAACCATGGGAAGCACAGTTCCTTCTTCATTAAGAGAAACCATGACAGAACAAAGGGCACCGTTGAGTGAGGCAGAGCCCAGGAGGCAGGTGGTGCCTCCACCGTCCCCGTGGCCCTGCCCACCCTCCCGAGCACACCCGGAGGCCACAGCCCCAACCAAGACACCAACATGCCTTCCTGAAGGACAGAGTAACTGAACGAGGCCCAGATATGAACAGGTCTGAGTTTCAGTTCTCCTGATATAAAAAGAAGAAAATAAAGACACCTTGAACACATGCAGGCATATTGAGAAGACTTTTCTTTGACTACCTGCTTCGATGACCCCAGAGAGCCCAGCAAGCCTGGTCGGCACCTGCTTTGTGTCTTCATAAGAAGGACTCACCTCCATTGCTGCCCCCATCTCCTGCCTGGATCACTTCCGTGAGCGTTGTTTGTTCAGCATGTAGCCTGTCCCCATTTGGCAATAATAATCTCTCTAAGTTTGACAAGATTTAAGTAATTTCAAATTGTTTTCAAGGCTTGCTTTCAACTCATGTTTTAAATCGCAGCATACGAAGCATGTAAAACACTTGTTTCAATGAGAACATGATGCTTGCACTTAGTATTTACACAATATGAAATAAATCATGTCAGAATTAATAAGGTCTAATTCTATTAATGTCAGAAAAGATTAACATAGGTTCTCTCTTCTAAGCAGACTTACCCGATTCTCTTTGAATTATTCTTGACAGTGTTAAAATTAGACTAAGCCTACAAATAAAATAGGCCAGCAAATAAATTGAAGTAATAAATTAAGACGCTGTGTAAATAAAGGTATCTGTGGTAAAAGGAGAAGATTTGATTGAAAACCCTTAGTAGGTCTGTCATCGACGATGCACTTACTTGTCTCTGTCCCGGTGCTTCTAGCTGTCTCTGAATTGCGTTTGTTTTCTTTGTGTGTTGTGTATTAAATGAAATTTTCATACTTGGGATGAGAGAGTTAATGATAATTAGAAGAGGCATACCAAAGCAAGGGGTGTGATTTAACAACAATGACAAAAGAGGTTTTGCTCCTTGGGTGGGAAGCCATCCTGATTCGAGGGAGCTAAAATGTGCACATAAACCTCATGAGTTTGCGTGGTTAGAGAGAACGTGCACGGGGTGGTGGGCGGGGGGTGGTTGACTGGAGTTATCCCTTTTATTTCTGTCTTGGTTTCCTCCTACAAATTAGTGCTCATGGACAGGTGTTCTTGTAAGAAGAGGGAAAAAGAAGATGTCTCTGATTTAATCTTTTGCTGACCTTTTTCTATCCAGCCTTGTAAAAGCACTGCTTTTAAACAACAACAAAAAGCTATTACCTAAAAATATGGTTAGTACTCCCACGGGTAGTAAATGATATTATTCCTATAATTCACTGAGAGAAACACAGATCAAGCTAGAGGCAGAGGGCAGGACTGGCAAGGAAAGAGAAGAGGCAAAGTTGTCTGAAACAGTGTAGGACAATGTAAGAACAATATATGGGCTTAAACTACCATGTTCTTAAAGAACAAATATTTAAAATAAAGAAAGTATTTATTTATTTTGAGAGAGAGAGAGCAGGGGAGGGGCAGAGAGAGAGGGAGACTATCCCAAGCATGCTTCACGCTGTCAGCACAGAGCCCGACGTGGCGGTCGAACTCACGGACTGTGAGATCATGACCTGAGCTGAGATCAAGAGTCGGACACCTAACTGACTGAGCCACCCAGGCGCCCCTGCAATACCGTGTTCTCAAGGGGCAGAGTACTTGACACAGGGTATTATGGATACAAGCACATTAGCTATTATGCATTTATATTATTAAAGGTATGTACTATTTAAGCTTAGTGTATATGGTGTTTATTTAAATTTCCTGGGGAACTTGGTGTAAGATTTATAACCCGTGAGCAGAAGTTAATCAACTCAGAGGAAAGTTTTTTTTTCTAATAATGAAACAGAAGTAAGTCATCTTTTATTTCCCAAGGAACATGGTTTGGAAACTGTGGGTTAATACACGGATCCAAACGTTCCGCGGAAAGGAATGAAAGGTGGACCACAAAGATGATCACTGCCAGGTGCATGTGGAAGTTCAACCTCATGATGTACAACTGCAACGTCAACTCTCCCCGAAGGACTCAACTAGCACCGTGGGGCGCGTCGGGTGGGGGCCTGCTGGGCTGGCAGGTGCGAGCCGGGAAGCGCTCTCTCCACGGAGGAGGTGCTGCTGGGGCACTGGGGTCCGTCAGACGTTTACTCCGAGCACAGCACTATTCCCGAAACTCTAAGTGACAGGGAAGGACCCTCGAGAGTAGCCCGGCCCTCGTTCAACTTACAAACAGATAGAATAGAGAAGACTTAGTGTATACAAATTTGTGATGAGAATTAGCAAAAATGGCTCCCGCAAGCCAGTGCCGGGGATGAGGTGCTGAGGACAGTTGCTGTAGGGAATTTCAAGGTTAAGGCGCTTCGGACATGATGGAAAATTAGGATGAGAGCACAAAGATGGTGAGTGAGCAGGGAAAGCTCCTAGAAACACATATTTAACGTCAATAGAGTAAATAAATGATGCTTCCTGAATGGAATGTGTACCTGTAAAGTGACGTTCCATACGGGGGTTTTATAGTAGAGCCAGACTGGAAACAGTCCAGACCTCCAATAACAGAAAAACAGCATAAAAAGGAATACTTTACTCATATCATGTAATTATGTAGTAACTGATAATTATGTTTTCCATAATAACACTATTTGATAATTTAGAAAAATCTCATTATATAGACTAAGTGAAAATAAAAATCAGGATACAAAACTTTATGTGAAGAATATTATTACTTTATTTTAAGCACGCAAGAATTATTTCTGGATCAAAACGTCAAAGTGACCACTGCCTGCCATTCCCCCCACCCTGTGTCCATGCACACACAGCACATATGCACATATAACGTGTCCGTGTTGTGTATACACACATTTGCACGTGTATACACAGACACACATCACACAACTATGCATGGCCACACCACGCGCTTGTACACATACACACACAGCACGCGTGCACACAGGCCATGCACACACAGGACACACACACACATGCATGCATACAAATACACAGCATATTTCACACGCATGTGCACACCACTAACTCTATCTTTAGACATTTGTGCCAGGGCCTGGTGGGGTGGATTGCGACTTGACCCCTTTGGGCAAAATTGGATTTGACAGGAATGCGGCTGTGCTGTCTGGTGATTGGGACAGGCCACCCATTCCATTCCTACACACCCGACCCTATGTAAATGGAAATGGACCAAGGCAGGGGCACTTGGTAGACTAGCACTTTGACAAGCACAGTAGCCAAACCAAATGTCCCTTCCAAAAATGGACACGTTTGGGTAAAAACAAAAGACAAACAGAGAAAAGGAAGACCAGTAGCTGAGGGTAAAAGCATAAATAAATGGGTTATGCAATGAGGCAAATCTAATGTATTGATGCTTTATGAGAGGCTCAGAGAAAGAGCTGACATTGTCTTGCTCAATTGTATCAGATCCCTGCAGGAGTGAAGCTTCATGTTGCCAAGATCACCACTGCTCTGGAAACCAGAAAGGTCAAACAGAAGCCAAAAAACCCCCAAAACCCCAAAACTGGTGACATCACTGAGGGAGACGTTTTGGTCACATGATGGTGATGAGCTCTGACAACTGTTGGTGACTCAGTGGGACTCTACCAATGGGATGCTCTACGTGCAATCCTGGTATTGTTGGGGAGATTGTGATTACTGATACTGGTGGTCACGTGTGCCAGGAAGTTAAGCCAAAGTCACCTCAGGCTGTAGTAGTACCGATAACATTGTTAGTACCAATGGAAACACCAAGGGAAAATAACTGGCCTCGCCAAGAACCAGATTTAGCTAACCATCAGCTGACTTCTGTGCTAAATGGCACTGCAAATTGGACTAAATGGCCCTAAATGGCACCTCTTTTCTAAAAAAAAAAAATTATTTAAATTCAAGTTAGTTAACATATAGTACTGGTTTCAGGAGTAGAATTTAGTGATGCATCACTTATACACAACACCCAGTACTCATCCCAACCAACAAGTGCCCTTCTTAATGACTGTCACCCATTTAGCCCATCCCCCCCACCTCCCTCCAACAACCCTCAGTTTGTTCTCTGTATTTACGAGTCTCTTACGGTTTGCTTCCCTCTCTGTTTTTATCCTATTTTATTTTTCATTCCCTTTCCCTATGTTCATCTGTTTTGTTTCTTAAATTCCACATATCAGTGAAATCATATGGTATTTGCTTTCTCTGACCGACTTATTTTGCTTAGCATAATGCATTCTAGTCCCATCCATGTTGGTGTGAAAGGCAAGATTTCATTCTTTTTGATCTCTGAGTAGTATTTCATTGTATATATATGCCACATCTTCTTTATCCATTCGTCAGTCAATGGACATTTGGGCTTTTTCCATAATTTGGCTATTGTTGAAAGGGCTGCTACGAACATCGGGGTGCATGTATTCCTTCAAATCAGCGCTCCTGCATCCTCTGGGTAAATTCGTGGTAGTACGATTGCTGGGTCACAGGGCGGCTCTATTTTTACTCTTTTGAGGAAACTCCATACTGTTTTCCAGAGTGGCTGCACAAGTTTGCATTTTCAACAACAGTGTAACAGGGTTCCCCTTTCTCCGCATCCTTGCCAACATCTGTTGTTTCCTGAGTTGTTAATTTTAGCCACTCTGACAGGTGTGAGATGGTATCTCATTGTGGTTTTGATTTGTATTTCACTGAAGATGAATAATCTTTTCGTGTGTCTGTTTGCCATCTGGATGTTTTCTTTGGAAAAGTGTCTTCTATTCATGCCTTCTGCCCATTGTTTCACTGGGGTGATTTGTTTTTTTGGGTGTTGAGCTTTATAAGTTCTTTATAGATTTTGGATACTGATCCTTTATCCAATATATCATTTGCAAAGATCTTCTCCCATTTCATTGGTTTTTGTTGTTTGTTTCCTTCACTGTGCAGAAGGTTTTTACCACGATGAGGTCTCAATAGTTCAATTTTGCTTTTGTTTCCTTTGCCTCTGGAGATGTATCTAGTGAGAAGTTGCTGTGGCTGAAGTCAAAGTGGTTGCTGCCTGTTTTCTCCTCTAGGATTTTGATGATTTCCTATCTTGCATTTAGGTCTTTCATCCATTTTGAACTTATTTTTGTGTATGGTGTAAGAAAGTGGTCCAGATTCATTCTTCTGCATGTCACTGTTCCGTGTTCCCAGCACCATTTGCTGAAGAGACCGTCTTCTTCCCATCGGATATTCTTTTTTCCTTTGTCGAAGATGAGTTGGCCATACATTTGTGGGTCCATTTCTGGGTTCTCTACTCTGGTCCATTGAACATCTGTTTCAATGCATCTGTTTGTGTGCCAGTACCATAGTGTCTTGATGATTACAGCTTTGTGATACATGTGATACAGACTGAAGTCCAGAATCATGATGCCTCCAGCTTTGGTTTTCTTTTTCAACATTACTTTGGCTATTTGGGGTCTTTTCTGGTGCATACAAATTGGCAAGGAAGAAGCCAAACTTGCACTCTTCGCAGACAACATGATACTCTATGAGAAAGCCCTAAAGACCAGCAAAAAGCTGCTAGAACTGATGCATGAATTCAGCAAAATTGCAGGACATAAGATCAACATGCAGAAATGTGTCACACTTCTATACCCCAATAATGAAGCAGCAGGAAGAGAAACCAAGGAATTGATCCCATTTACAATTGCACCAAAACCCATAAAATACCTAGGAATCAACCTAAACAAAGATGTAAAAGATCTGTATGCTGAAAACTATAGAGAACTTATGAAAGAAATTAGAGAAGACACAAAGAAATGGAAAAACATTCCATGCTCATGGATTGTAAGAATAAACATTGTTAAAATGTCCACACTACCCACAGCAAACTACACATTCATGTAGCAATCCCTAACAAAATAAACACTAGCGTTCTTCACAGAGCTAGAATAAACAGTTCTGCAAAACTTCTTAATAAGGTCCAAACAGCAGTAGATCAAAGGGGAAAAGGAATTATCAAATTAGTACAAAATACGAAAAATTATGGCTTTATAGGATGAATCGCTTGTTTCTTTAAATTAATCCCTACTCAACATTGGATCCTCCAAGCATTAGGCATATGCAGAATGATACCATCGCTGTATCTTTCATATAAAATTTATACTAACTGTAGATCCTAAGACAAATGTGGTCATTTTTCTGTAAGAAAGCCAGAGACTCAACACCACTAAAGGCGGGCAAAGGGGAGTTGTGTAGTAAAGAACCAACCATACCCAGAGAGGGTGGGCCTTTGCCCTGGGCTCCTAGAAGGTCATCTCTAAGCCCCTGGAATGTCCTGTCTGATAGAACTATCTCTGTTTACCTGAGGCCTTGGCCACACTGATAGCCTAAGGGTAATTTTTCATGGGGGCTATGAGCCATGTGGTATCAGCTCAAGAACCTTGAACACCAAGGTTCTTTCTGAACACCAAGGTTCAGAAAGCTTCCCTGGTTGGCAAAACTCCATGGTATTGTCACATGTCTTTGCCGGGAGAAGCCAGCCCTGCCCACATTTCCATGGGACAGGATGGCGGGAAGCTCTAGGCCTGGGAGTATCCTGGTCACTGCTCCCAGACCACTCTTCTGCTGGCTGATTTTAATCTCTTTCCCTTTGCTATGACAAACCACAACTCTCAGTATAACAGCTTTCAGTGTGAGTTCTGGCAAATTATCAATCCTGACTGTTGTCTTGGGGGGATCCAGAACTTACAATTGGTGTCAGAATGGAGGGAAGCAGTCTCACTTTGGCAGAGTGCTGACTCTGCAGAAATACACACAATCATTTATGGAGTATTCGTACCAAAAATGCATTAAAGTTGAATGTAACTGTGAGAAACAATTAGACAGATCCAGAATGTGCGACAGTTAATGAAAACAAACAGGCTGAAACTTTAATTATGTCAGCAATCTGAAATCAGGTACCAAAAAAGTGGAAAGAACTCTGCTAGTCTAAAGAGTTCATACATCATTCAGAGAAAGAGAGAAAATGTTTCTCCTAACCATGGAACAAAAGTCTTTTGTTTCAGACACTTTAGGCCAATGTGAGTGTCATGTCCATCCCTGGACCACTGGGATGTACCAGTGGGTTGCTGGTATGGCCTGATGTAAACCTGGATTTGGTTGCAGTCCTGGCAGAGTTGATGGGGCTGCTCTGGTTTCTTAGTCTATTCAGAGACCACCCCCGAACTGAGATGAAGTTGTGTTTCCTTATCACCTATGTTCTATGCAGGAAAAGGAGTAACAACACTGTCCAAGGCATACACATACTTTGTCCGGATTTTGGGTGCAAGCACAGCAAAACAGTAAATTTAGGCCCCCTTCTCCTGAAACTCAAGTTGGACTACAAGCATGGAGATATGTATAGAATTTGGACTTCAACTGCAGAGACCTAACTTTGCTTTCATATAGCTCCTCATGACCCACATACCCTTAAGAGATGACGGACAAATAGTAGCTCCTTGTAAGCCACTAATTAGCGCTGCTTGGAATATCACTTTCTATATTTTATACGTACTCCTGCCTGAGATATTGTTGATGTGGATGGAAAATATCTCCAGCCATGAGTACCATGCTTCCTCATGAAAGATGCCCCCCTGTCCAACCACAGGTGGTCGAGAGCAAGATTCAGATGTGTTTTTAATTTCTAGAGCCAATGTAACCAACTGGAAATATCTCTTTTACTTTCTGGTATCCGGTTTTTTAAAAGTTCTACTTCCTTGGATCACTTTCTATTTTATTCTGTTATTTTTAGAATCACAGAATTGAAGCTTCAGAGGTCATTTCAGTGGCCATTATCAATCAGGATGTGGACAACACATAAGTCAAACCAATTACATACCCTTCTGCAGACGCTGGTGGCAAAAGGGCAGTCCTCTCCTTGAGCAGGGGTGAGAGGCACTTCTGAGGGCAAGGATTGACCCAGACTGTGTTTGGCCAGGGAGGCTACAAGTCAGCACTGGCCAATGACTGTTAGTTTTGACCTGGCCATGACTTTCTCTGGAGTTACCAACCCATCTTGATAACTGCCGCTTTTTCTCTACTTCCTTTTCGTGCTACATAGAGCTCCAGAGGTCAATTGATTTGTCTGTATCTTTTAAGTCATGGAGACATCCTATTGTTACAGCATTTCCTAGAGTTTCAAGTACACATTTCTGTATTTTCTTAGTTTGTATTCTGCTTTACAGTCCTTCCTTTCATACAGGTAAATGAATACTTGAATTAAAACTCTGGCTAAACAGACAAAAAGTAAAAAATTGCTTTCTTGAGAAAAAATCATATTGCCATCCTTCCAAGATTACATGCTACTGCCAGCTCAAGACCCACCTGTGTGCAGGCCAGGCTCCTGACTGTCGATTTCTTTGCTCAGCGATGCCTTGTCACTCGAGAACCAGTCTTACTTGCCTTCTTGATGGAATACGTGATGTGGTGTCCTTCACATTCCAAAGGCTCCTTATTTCTGGATAGCCTGCAAAACATTTTCCTTACACATTATTCTCAAAATTCACATCGTAAGGCTGCATGGCCTAGAAAACAGATCGGAGGCCCGATGTGACCCGTGTGTCATCACATACATGACACAGCCTAACTTGTTATGGACACTCAGATGATCTTGGGATCTAAAATCTTAGGATTTTAAAAATAACAGAAGAGGGGCGCCTGGGTGGCGCAGTCGGTTAAGCGTCCGACTTCAGCCAGGTCACGATCTCGCGGTCCGTGAGTTCGAGCCCCGCGTCGGGCTCTGGGCTGATGGCTCGGAGCCTGGAGCCTGTTTCCGATTCTGTGTCTCCCTCTCTCTCTGCCCCTCTCCCGTTCATGCTCTGTCTCTCTCTGTCCCAAAAATAAAAATAAACGTTGAAAAAAAAAATATTTTAAAAATAACAGAAGAGGGGCGCCTGGGTGGCGCAGTCGGTTAAGCGTCCGACTTCAGCCAGGTCATGATCTCGCGGTCCGTGAGTTCGAGCCCCGCGTCAGGCTCTGGGCTGATGGCTCGGAGCCTGGAGCCTGTTTCTGATTCTGTGTCTCCCTCTCTCTCTGCCCCTCCCCCGTTCATGCTCTGTCTCTCTCTGTCCCAAAAATAAATAAACGTTGAAAAAAAAAATTAAAAAAAAAAATAACAGAAGAAAGTAAAAGCGATTCAAGAGAGTAAAACTTTAAAAAAAATTGAAAGCAAGTAAACGAGATGTTTCTAATATGTAAGATTGGATCTAGAAATTAAAAACACATCTGAAACACAAGTAATATTAAAAACAAAAGTGAAATTAAGAAGGAAGGAAATCACTTAAAAAAAAAACAGCAGGAATATCTCAATTTAACTGAGTCAAGTACTTGGTGAGACCATACCCATGAAAGAATCTACAGATGATTAGCAAATGAATATAATGTTTTAGACACATGAATCTAGGACTGCAGTGAGGAATGCTGTGGTTAAGATGTTGAAGTCAGAAATGATAGGTGTGTTGCCAGCAACGCACAAGTCCAATAGCTTTTAAGGAATCTATGGTATTTACTTCACAATATAATATGAAATTAAAATACAATGGCCATTAATCTGAAGTATTTTGTTAGAAAAGAAATCCAGATTTCGGTCATAACAGTTTGGGTAATTTTGTCTCTGATTAGCCTAGAATAAACTGGCTTTATTTTTTAATTACAGAAAATAGGCTTATTTTTCTTTGTTTTGATAAAGGAAAAAAAATCAACACGATCAAGCCTTAAAATATTGTCTGAAATTCAATACTAGGACTAAATATGCAGACTGAAATAAGAAATCATAAAAGTGGCCCATTTTCTTTTATTGGTGGATTATACATTCCCTATAAATTCTCAAAAGACAAGTAAATACCAATTTGTAATAGTTCACAGCTACAGAATGGAAAGCTGGTCATAAAAGAGAATGGAGCAGACATATGTAGCGTTTCCACGGGAACACTGAACAGAAGGATGAACTATGGGAGCAAAATCAATTCTGGAAAAGGCTTCCTAACCTGTCTAGGTGAACATCAAACAGTGACTTCTGCATCTGACAAACCTCAGTATCAATATTCACCACACAGTAGACTGCCACTCATTCCTTGCTAGCATGACACAAAGTACAAAATGCGAAAACCATTTCCATCTTTAGGGGAAGGATCAATTTTACCTGTGACTCGCTCAATCCTCTCCCTGATGTTCAATAACAGTTTATCCTTTTAAATGGTACTTAATTTAGCCTTAATTTATTGTCTGGTGAATGACGCTGGGCAAGACTGAATTCAGTAAGAACCCATCTTGCCTTCTTAGTCCGCATCCTTTCAAAGATGTTACAGCACCGATCACTGTAGCATTTTTAGCTTTACTTTTTCATGCAGTTTATTGAATGAAGACCACTAGAAAATCAAAGAATTAGTATAATCTGTTTCGAAAACCATATCAGGCTTCTGGTTGAAGGAGGAGGCATGAAGTGATCATGGGAACAATCGCTAAATGGGTCGATTAAAAATGCATATATCTAAAGATGCCGGGAAGCATCCAGAAGCAGAGAGAAACGGGGAGACTTGAAGCTCGAAAAATGAACTTAGAAGAAGGACGGAAAGATGTGACTTTGCAGTGCAGGATCTGTGCTCAGCCTCTGTAGCTGTAAGTGCAGAAAAATGGTGGCGGGAGAGACCATGGTCCCGTTAGTGGAGGGTGCCAGGCAGGGGCACGCAGAGCTGGAAGTGAAGTTGGAAAAAAGTCAAGGGAGGATTCAGGGCAGCATGAGAACCATAGGAGGAAAAGAATCTATAATGAGTTAATGGGCCCCAAAGATTAAGAGGCGATGTCGCACCCAGTAAATAAAAACAAGATAGTAAGAATCAGGGAAAGTCAAGACATGTGAAAGACGCCACAGGACCTGGGAACCAGGGAAAGAAATTGACAGTTCAATACAAGGGTGGGCTGACAAAGTCAGGACGATTTCTCTGAATTAGTATAAAAATAAAAGAAGAGGAGAACTATTTTTAAAACAGATGTATGTAATAAAATAGCAGTATTAAGCAGTTACATCCAGAATCCTGCTTATCTGTGCCTCTGTGTGTATGTGTGTGGGCATAGAGATGTACACAAATGCGTTAAGAAAACACACGAGAAAAATCGCTGAACGGAAAAATTAAAAACCGCCCCATTAAAACCATACACAGCCCCCAGCAAAATGAACGCGATGGTTTAAACAGAGGCGTGCGTTTGTGAAATCTGAAAACACTAGGGCTGAAAAGACTCTAAGAGATTATAGAAAGAAAAATATGTTTTCCTGCAGAAACACACAATTCAAAACATGTTCATATCAACATACAACATACAAGCCAATGCACAATAGAAGGGAAATAACGGATTCCTCTCATGCCTCAAAAATACTGGTGGCCAAGAATACAATGGAATATGCCCTTCACATTGGGAAAGAAAATCATTTTCATCCTGGAAGTTTATGCTCATGAGATGTGAAGACTGAGAAGAAAATCAAGATCCCTTCTGACATGCAATGACTCAAAACCCTGACCCCTTGTGCACCTTTCTTTCAGAGCCTGGTTAGCTTTCCCCTGTGAATATCCCCCTTGCTAACCCTTCCACTGGAGCTCTCTTTGGTCATCTCTAAAATCTGTTTCCTCTCATCACTCGCCCGTGTCTCACCCAACCCCATTCCATGTAGCCTTCCTTTCTGTGTGCTCCCCGTGCAACACCCTTGCGTTTCTACGTCTCAGGGCGTCACTCTTCGTCTGGAAGCAGATCGCCATTCCACGGGCCTGTCCCAAACCTTTTCCGTGGCTTCCCACTGCACTCAGGAGATAACCACAATAGTCAAAGTAGCTAATGACAAGCTGGCATCGTAGCTGGGACCGAGCCTTTTTTAGAAGTGGAACCAAGTTCTCCCAAATCACCTGAGTCCCATAGTTGCAAACGTGATGTACTATTTCTGTTATTATTATTTGGAGCACATAAAGCTCTTTCTTTTTGCACAATCTTATCCACGTTCCTTACTCTGCCCAATGTATTGCTCGCCCAATTCTTATTCTAAGTCTTGTGCATTCAAACTTCCTGTCTTCCACTCTACTGGGCTTTTCATTAAAGCAGTACTCGTGCCCGTTTTTGACAGGAACATCCAGAATATCGCCTGATGAAAAGAGTGCTGAAGAAAAGGTGGCCGAAGAAATAAATCATCTGCTCTATTTGAGATCAAGATTGCTCTCTTTGAAGAAGTTAGGACATGTGTTTTTATATGAATTGAAAACCAGACCATCTTGGGAAGGTTAGGGCTAATTTGAACAGCATATTGGCAAGATTCAAAACAGTCAAATGGTATTACAAAAATACTTGAACTTTACTTCCTTTTTTTTTTTTTATCATTTCCCCATCTTTCTCTTCTTTCTTTTGGTAGTTTTTGGGCATTTTTAAATTTAGTCATGATACATAGATTTGGCACTGACTCCAGTGACTTAGATAGCCATGTTCATCAGAGCTCTTCAGAGAAACAGAACCAACAGGAGGTGTATATTTATTTAAAAAGAGTATTTATTTTAAGGAATTTAAGGCTCACGTGATTGTGGAGTCTTGGTGAGCCCCAAATCTGCTGGGGCAGCAGGCTGGAGACCCAGGAAAAAGCTCCAGTTTGCAGTCCGAAGGCAGTCTGCTAGAGAATCTAGGACAGCTGATGCTGCTTTACTCCAAGTCCACCAGTTTAAACAAAAATCTCATCCAAAAACACCCTCAAAGAAACACGCAAAACAACGTCTGCCAGATAACTGGGCATCGAGGCCCAGCCAAGTTGACGTACGGTCTCATTCTTACGATCAGTACTGCCAAATCACTGAAGCATGAGTTGCTGACATCACGGCCCTTCAACCCTGAACACTGCCTCATCATCCCCCAAGAGCAAAGCCTTACGGTGCGGTTATCAAATTCAGAAAACTGGTCATGACACAGTACTAGTATGTGATAAAGGATTACATTTGTATTTCGTTAGTTGCCCTATTGAAGTTCTTCCCCGGCATTTTGTTCCAGTCAACCTGCAGTCAGGTATCACCTGTTTCATTAAAGCCACCATGTCTCTCTAGTCTTTTCCTGGGACAACCCCTCCATCTCTGCCTTTCCTGACACTCATATCTTTCGGGGCGTATTTGCAAATTGTCCACAGACTAGTGGATCTCCGATTGCTTCTTTCTGACTAGACTCAGGGGCCATTTCTTTGCTGGCAGTGATGTTCCCTGAAGTGTGTGCACTCAGCCCGTCTCACCCGAGACACCTCACTGTCCCATTCGTGCGTGGGAGGTTAGCTTCAGGCTCTGGGCTGTGGTGCTGTCTGCAAGTGTTCTCCAGTACAGTTACCAGTTCCTGGTGCCATGAATAAGCAATCTCTGGGGAGACAACTTGAGGCTCTTTGATTATCCTGTTCCCAACCAATTTTACCCAGTGGTTTCAGCATTCATTGATTACTCTTGCCCGGATCAATTATTACCACTGTGGTTGCTAAGGGGCAATGCGACTACCGCCATCATTCCTTCTGCATTTATTAGCTGGAATTCTACCATGAATAAGGAAGGCTTTCTCTCCCTACCTCCACCTTCTGAAGATAATTTAGTAAAATTAAATTATAAGATAGTGTATAAAACTTAATCAGTTTCATAAAGAGTATGCTATGGCTAAACCAGGACAGACAGTAGATCCATGCCTGGTATGGATGGGTACGACCAAACCATTGACGCATGAGTTGTGTCACGTGGACCCCAGATGGAGAACTCAGTCTGAATTTAGTCCTGGTTCTACTGATAACATGCAGGGGATGTGTTAGTTAGGAAAATCACTCACATCTCTAAGTTTTAGTATTTGTACTTATCCAATCAGTGTTTTGGGCTATTTAATATGAAAGCTTCCTTTTAGTTTTAATAGCCCATAGCTCTTGAAAAAAAATTCAGTCTTTGTGTGGCCTAAAGGATCTGTAAGAGAGGAAATTCCCCCTTCTCAGTCTTAATAACAGCCAGCTTGATTAACTGCAATTAGCCAAAAATTGGCAAAGAATTCTTAACCCCGTTAAGCTTATTTTGGTTCTCATCAAACTTTTAAATTCACTTACTTTCCTGTTCCCTTGTCTATTTGAAGCTTATTTTCATAAGTGTTTCTCTTTGGCAACCATATTTGGAAAATGCACAGATTGAGCACCAGTGTGGGAGGAATTACACAGCTAAAAAACATTCCATGAAATGAACACGGGTATTTCAGTTTGCTTCAGGATTAATTATAGCCTTACAATTCCCACATGAAAGCAGTCTGTGGGTTAGAAGGTTGGGCTGAGAGAATTGTCATCCCAGTCATGACATTCAAGGGGAGTGATTTACTCAAACAAAATCTGTACCAATTTCAACCTAAACTTTTTAAAAAGCCATATAAGCATTAAGAAAAATGGCCTTAGATATGTTCGTAGCAAATTCTGCCCTATAAATTCTAAAACAATGAGAAAAATGTGGTTGAAAGCTGAAGGCTGACAAAATGTATAACCTTAGGAACCGTTCAGGAATGGTAATTTTAATGTCGTTACTAATACTTAACAAGAATCTACAGAGCGGAATGAAAAATCATTCTGCGGATAACATGGGGAATGTAAAATAGTTAAGCATATATCAAAAGTTTAAAGTTTCAATTTCATAAACACAAACATATTTGGTTGTTCCTCTTGATACTGTTTGGAGAATGAATTACATATACGATAGAACAATTTGTTATTTTCATGCTTGTCATTCTTAAATTGTAAATTGTAAATTGAAACGTATTGAGGAAGGTTTATAATTCCACTGTGATTTTCCTAGAAATAAAATATTAAAAAAATACATGATATATGGTCACTTTATCTATATCTATCATCTGTTTGATATGTATATGCATATGTGTACATAAATATATCTTTATAAATATATGAGCATAACAGACCATTTTTACTGAGTACTTCCTCGGAAAGGGGTGCTAAGCACTTCACATGAACGATGACTTTATATAAATTACATCATTTAATCTTTTTAACAATTCTAAGATATTTACTACCATTCTCCCATTTTGCAGTCAAGGAAATCAAGTCAAAAGTGATTGAGTGAGTTGTCCAGAACCAGACTATTAAGAAATGGTAGACCCTACTGGAGACACAGATCTTATGCAGCAAGTACTGTGTTTTTGCAGCTGACCCTTCAACAACACAGGGGCTGGGGGGTGCCCACCCCTCACACGGTTGAAAATCCACATGTAACTTTTGACTCTGGAGAAACTTAACTTCTAATAGCCTACTGTTGACCCAGAAGCCTCACCAATAACATAGCCGACTGACACATATTTTGTATGTCATATGCATTATACTGTACTCTTTACAATAAAGTAAGCTAGAGAAAAGAAAATGTTAGTAAGAAAGTCATAAGGAAGAGAAAGTATATTTGCAGTACCGTACTGTGTTTATTAAAAAAAAAATCTGCATTGTAAGTGGTCCTGTGCAGTTCAAACCCATGTTGTTCAGGGACCAACTGTATTCTTAAAACGTAGTTAATCAAATGACTTGATATGGATGCATTTCACTTTTTCTTCCAAGGCATATTTAATACATATATACATATATACATATAATTTGCATGTCTTTATATTTACATACATGTGTCTGTATTTACACTGACAAAAAACACCGTGTACAAATCCACCTCCATCTGGGTTTCAACATTATGAGGAGCCCAGCCTTGCCACGCGGGCTGTCCCGTTTCACGCTCTGATGGGCTGTGGCTGCACTCTCTGGCGAAGCGTTGTTCTTTTGGTCATTATTAGCCTTCAGAGCGTCTAAGGCCCAAGGCTACGGGTCTGGGAAGCAAAACTCTTCCTAGAGATCTGTTAATGTAACTGTGTGAGGGGCTGCTCTTACTCGGCCCCATGCTTCCCAGGTCTTACTACTGTGTTGACTGAAGAATACAGTGGCTGTGAACTTGAGAGTCAAACAGAGTTCTTTGGGACTGAAACCCAAACTCAGAGGAGTTTGCCTTCTGGCTCTGAGCCTTCCACATGCCGTCCACCATTCTATCAGCTGTTTTAGACAACAAGGCACCTGACAACACGAGCCAATGCTATGGGTGTGAGCCCCCTGCCACCTTCCTCTGCTATAAAATGAGGTGTTTGTTGGTAGTGATTAACAAGACATTCTGAAGGTCTATGAATGTTGATTCTCGAGTAAGTGCTGTGGTGAGTGAAGGAAAATTTCTATCAATATTATAAACCAAAGTTTCTCTCTTCATTATGAAGAGTCCAGTGCAATCAACTTGTCACAGAGTCGATGGCTGGTCCTTCATGGAATGGTGTAATAGCAGGGCACTCAGAACTGGTTTCTCCTTTAAAACTCATCAACCTTGGTGAGTGAAACTGAATACATTTATGGTCATTATTTTAGAAATCGATATAAGTAACTGAATTGCTTCTCTATTTTGTATGCTTCCCTTTCTCTCCACTCCCTCTCCCTCCCCCGACTCGCCCTCTTCTTTTCATTTAATTGTTAAAGCACTTCTCTGAACGCTACCTAACCTTGTCAGAAAGCTTCCACAGCAATTTAAGGATTAGTACGAACATTGGAGCTCCTGGATTCTTTTTTTTAATTCTTATTTATTTGAATAAATAAACAAGAGTGCGAGTGGGGGGAGGGGCACAGGGAGGGAGACACAGAGTCTTGAAGCAGCTCCAGGCTCTGAGCTGTCAGCACAGAGACTGACACGAGGCTCGAACTCATGGACTGTGAGATCGTGACCTGAGCCGAAGTCGGACACTTAACCGTCTGAGCCACTCAGATGCCCCTGAGTGCCTAGATTCTTGATCTGGTCATGGTAGCGCCAGCTTTTTGTTAGTCCAATCTCCTCCAGGAGTTATGAAACGCGCAGTAAGTTTGAGAAGTAGAAATCCAGGAAGGAAGATTTGAGGGCAACCAAAGTGGACGACACCCCTCCCTTTTATTTAGAGCTTTTGATCACCAGAGACCTAATTTTATATTGCAATTAAAAAGACTTGAAGAATACCTCATCAAACAAGCATGCAAAAATGAAAGCAGTGTGGAGCCAATTGGGTACAGTTAATTTTTAATTATACTCTCTTTCTGCTCTGACTGTATTTATTGCCAAGCAGCTGTAAGGGTAGAATCCACCAGAGGGTAAATCACTGGTTCCCTGTGAACAGGAATATTGTTATAGTACATCGTTCAGAAATAGAATACAAGTGAGGCACACAATTCAGAGCAGCCTGTTTTTTCCTCCTGAAATGTCACAGTAATACAATCCCATGTTGACAAAGTCAGGGTGCACAAAAACATGCGGGAACCGTGGCTCTCAAATTTCCCTCCCTTCCACTTAAGGAAAGGTCCTGTTCCAATCAAAAGAAAACATTAGTGCCTGCATTTAGAAGGAAACAACACTAATTAGAAAAACAATCTTCCAATGCCTTTATTTATGTTCAGCTCCAGAACCATTTTTATCCCTTAAGAAATAAAAGGGAAATTGGTGCTTTTATGAGAGCTGAAATAGATTTCAAATCCTGCACATACTCAAGGTTTCGATGCTTTGTGCCCAAACACCTCAAACCTGCCCCAGGACCCTACCCATCTGTGACAGCTGGCAAGACACCAGGCTGGCTGCATCCTTCTGAGATGATGCCTCCCGAGGTGGGCAAACCCAGGGTTTGTCAAAGAGGCTATCATACGTTTGGGTGTGCTGACTCCTATGCAGTGAGAACTGGGACCTAGGATAGCTTTCGGATCTATTGATCATGGATAAAATTATGCATAAAAATAAAAGCAAGACAGTGACAGCTATTGTCACTGCAAATTCTCTGAAAATACAGATTCCAGGATAAATCTTTTGGAACTACATGGGTTCTCAAATACAAACGAAAAGAACTACAGTCAGTTCCCAATAACATGGAAATCAGTCAAGTGTGCAAATTCCTTGGGAGACGCGTTGATGCACTGATAAAGTGTTGATGTTTAAGCACAGCAGCGTTATAAGATTCTTACTGTATTTGTACAGTGTTATATCTTATTTATCAAGGGCAAAAAATTTTTTTTCAGTTTCTTAAAGACACACATAAAATCTTAATCATCACTTTTAACATAAAATGAACCCAGCACACTTCACCTCTCAGATAAGCAAACCTCAACACAAGTGCCTACATGAAAGGTAGGATTTCCCACCGCACCCCCCCCCCCGCCCCCGCCATGTTCACATTGTTTTGTTTTTTCCCATTCTGGGGTGGCTTTGCTGCTTGGAAGAACTGTCACAAGGGAATGTTTTATGTTTTATTTTAAGTTATATTTAGACTTGTTTTTAAGAAAAATCTGTAGCACAAGTACTGAACATTAGATTGGTGAACGCAACTAACTTTTACTCCCATAAGGATGTTAACTTTTTAGTTTACTTTTAAACTATTATCTTAAAGATGGACAGAGAGAGAGAGAGAGAGAGAGAGAGAGAAAGAGAGAGAATCTCAAGCAGGCTCCAGACTCAGCACAGAGCTGGATGTGGGCTTGATCCCACGACCCTGGAATCACCTGAGTGAAATGAAGAGTTCAATGCTCAACTGACAGAGCCACCATGGAGCCCCAACTTGTTCTTTTTCAACCCTGTGTGATGTGTACCTAACTCCCCAGATTGGGTATTTATTAGGAGAGCTTTGGAGTGTTTCCTTTGTGACTGTTAGATCCAGGGACCATTTGGTACATGTGTTTCTAATTGACTCGCACTTAGCTCATTGGAGTCTGGTTTTGTGAAGGAAATGTGATGTCCAAGAAGGCGCTGGGAGGCACTTTTCTTGGAAAAAGGAAGTCATGTTCCTTTATTTTATAGTTTACAAACTGACTTCTAAAGATTGGCATTTACTTCTCATGTATGAAATCATAAAGTTCAAGTACGTTCTGAATTTGGCAAGGCGCTCTTCCATTTCTGACGAGGATGATGTCAGGGATGGGCTGTATGGAAAAGAAACTGCAAACACCCCTGGACCAAGGAACCAGAGACTGCATTCCCAGGATTCCTTTCTCTTGGAACTCCCTTCGATTGAGGCCAAATCCCTTGTGTACAGACATGTCTACGCACGATGTCCTATTTCCCAGTAAGTCTACAACAAAGTTATAGCCTCCGGAAAAAAATCTGTTTAATATTTTAAAAATTCATTTCATTTTTTCCTAAAGATTGTATTGCTGCATGGCATCCTTCCAACCTTCAATACATAGTATGTTTAAATTTTGATAGTTCCACTGTAGAAAATAAGTCATGTGTGCTTCTCAGTATTATTGGAGAGCAACCCAGTTAGTTGCATGTAAAGTTCAAAGCCTTCAGAGACACAGATTTTGGTTCTTCCTACCTTCTTGGCTATGTGATTTTGAACAAAATGCTTTATCTATGTGTTTCAATGTCTTCATCTATACAATGGGGGGTGTTAATGCTCACCTGTAATTTTGGCAAAAAATAAAAAAATTATACTAAATAAGTAAAGGAGATCATGCCTAAAAAAAAAAAAAAAACAAATAACAGTGGGTGGCATACTAGTGACTTAACAAATGCTAATTTCCTTCCTCCTTAGCAGGAAATCTCCCCATCATTATTGACAGCCAATCCATACAGTGAGTTCTGCTGGATAACAAAAACCACTTCTAATCACGTTTCTGGAAGTGAAATTCCTATGGCAACTGAGATTTATTATCTTCTTGGAGAATTCAAAGTGTTCGATGCAGAGTGAAACTACATTTCGAACCAGAATTTCGACATATGTAATTAAAAGTTTTAATCATGCATGATAGACTTTTTGACCTCCTTCCAAAGAAGAAAAAAACTGGAGAGCTTCTAGCCAGCTTTTGTTTCTGCCCCCTCTGCATTTCTTTCATCACTGCCGTATCTTCTGAGCATCTCATCAGCTCTGACAACACAGCCCAGGTCTGTGTGCTAATCCACCAGAGCACGGAGAAGGAACACCACTGTGTGGATGCTCATTCCACCGCAAATCATCTTTTGGAATGAAGGGAAGATTAAATATATATATATGTGGGTGTGTCCATAACTTAAAAAAATCTTTAAAATCCATCTCCAATGTTTAAATTTTAAAAATGTCCTTCATTTACTATCTCACCCAAGCATGTTAATAGTCTATGCAATATTTTATTATGTTGAAGCCACAGTGGAACTGAGCAGGTGTTTGGAATCCATAAAACCAGGGAATTTATCCCAAGTACATGTTGTTATATCTGATGAGGGAGCATAAGGAAACCTGACAGTAAAGCACAAGCTAACAACACCCCCATCCCCTCAGGTGAGAGATGTGTGACTTCCCTCAGGCTCTCCTGGCTGCAGAAGAACCAGGAGAAAACAAATGGTTAACTGATAGCGATCTCGTGCAGGATAGGGGTCTCCATCAGTTTACAAATGTCTTAATAAGTGACAAGAAAAAGGCAGTCTTATCAATAGCCTAATCTCCAAAAACCTATAGACTCAGTTTCCTGGAGCCCCGGCATCACCATCCCCTCCATAGTGATGTGAGGAACAAACTAGAGCGTAGTGGCAGGTAAAACTAAATTTCCTTATAGCCTGCAGCCCATTGACAAATACTGGAGCCAGGCAGAGCAACACATTCTTCCAGGAACTCCTACCGTCTTAATGTTAATGCTTTGCTACAGAAAAAACCACCTTAGTTTGATAACAGCTCGACCTCCAGTTTCTTAGGAGTCCTCTTTAGCAAACGAAAGTCCTTCTGGAGGCCTCCCTTTGGCCTTTACCTCCTCCACCTCCATAGTATGTAAACAGTCACTGTGCACAACCCCAGGACAGCTTTCCTGCCCACGGGTCGTGTCTCCTGCTTTAATAAAATCACCTGTTTTTTGGCAACAAAGACGTCTCAAGAATTCTTCCTTGGCCATCAGCTCTGGATCCCCACCACTCCAAAACCCCGTCAAGATCTGTTCGAACACGTCAATATCTGTTGGGGCATCATCACTAACGGTGCTGCTGTGACCTTGCTTGGACCCCACTGCTGCGCCACACAGCCCTCTGCTGTGCCCAGTCTGTGGTCTTCTGTGACAGCAACCTGAGTGGAGGAGTAGGCAGGAGACATGTAGGCAGGAGTAGTCACAAAACAATCACCTTGGTGGTCTAGTTTGGGTTTCCATTTGTGTATTTTCCAATTATATGTGTTCATCTCTGTGCGTTCCATATTCTCAGACTCTCCTGGCCAATAGTGGGGTATCATCTTTGTGTTGAGCCTTATTATTATCATTGCTGAATTTTTGCTTTTCAGTTGTCTGAGTTCACTTTCAGCCCATTCCCTCACCACCATAATTTGGAGGGAGAAGTATTAATGAAATTTTCTTGGCAAACCGACTTGTTTATTCATTAGCTTCTCTTCTCTTCAAGTTGCTTCTCTCTGTCCGCTCTCCTTTGCTACGTCCTCTCGCCCAGCTTGCCCATAGCGTGGACGGGGAGAGGGAGAACCGAAGTGGTACGCACCAGTTTTCACCATGACTGTTTTCTCAACAGCTAAGGAAAGCCGGGGAATCACATACATGGTTTAGAGCAAGATTCTTCGACCTTGCACTACTGACACTCTGGGCCGGGTGATTCTTTGTGTGTGTGTGTGTGTGTGTGGGGAGGGGGGTGTCCCGTGTACCGTACGGTGTTTAGCGGCATCCGGTCCTCTACCGCTAACCGTCTGTGACAGCCCCCTCCCCCAGCACGAGAACAGACAATGTCTCCAGGTATTGTCACTCTCATGTGTGTGGACAAAAACCCTCTCTCGCTTGAGAATGGCTGGTTTAGAGACATTGTCTCTTAGTAAAGAAATGACATTCAGAAAGGATATATTTACATGTAGTTACTTGAACAGCTTGGTATCAGATGGTATAGAAAATAATTTATGATTACCAGTAACTACAATGGCTCACTCACCCGAGCACCTGCTATGCCCAACATACTATGGCCACATTCTGCACATACATAATTTTATCCTTAAAAGAACACTAAATGCCTTGCAGAGGTGTATATACATCTAGGCAGGGTGTACAGAGAACTTTAAATTCTGTTGGCTTAGAAGTTACATGACGCATCCATTGGCAGACCCTCATATGTTTTCCTCACTTTTTTCACAATCAATTGATCTGTTTTTTTAAAAAATATTTTCCGCCATTGATTTCTAGTAGAATGGGTAGTCATGAAATGATACTTACCTTAAATTCCTTCTCTGAAATAAGTCCTGCCATTTTATTTGATTTTCCTGTGTTCTCATCAGTGTTGGGCAATGCAATTAATTGATTTTCTTTTCTGTGGACGTCAACTTGTGTATTTAAATGTATTCTTGCCATTTAAACTGTCACTTTAGGAAGTAAAATGACAATGGAGTTTGCCTTTGGCCCGTGGGGATTGTCAGTAGAATGATGTTACTTTGTTACATGGATTTTCTTCTTCACTGATGAAAATTGATTTTCAGTATGCAGTGCAGGATTTTCAAGAGAGAGAATTGCACAGTGAATACAATTACCATTTTATATGTCTCATGACTCATTTTACACTCACAATCTTCATGTAGTACAGAAGAAGAGAGATTTTTATTTTCATTAAAAAAGTCACATTTATCTAAGAATATTCCTCCAGAATACGGTCATGTTATCAGAAAATCTGCGAGCAACTTGTCCAGCTGAGCGAGTGAGAATTCATAACTCACTGTCAAGTCACTGATGCACTGGTAGAGGCTGAAATTAAAACCGCGTCTGAAGACAGATTGACATTCAAGGCCAAGTTTCTACCATCGCCTACAATTGATGATAGAATTTTACTGGACAGGCTCATCTGGACAACTTGAAAAATTATTTCATATCCTGAACTCAAATGATTAATAAGTATTTTATTCCTCTCAATAAATCACGGACTTACTGAAGATAAATGAACAGCCTTCTCTATGTCCAAAGTGCATCAATAAAGAATTCTGTATGTTAAAGAAAAAGTGACTCCCAAGTTATAAATGTTAAACATGCTCTTGCATTCCTAAGGGAAGACACCTTCTCCATCACAGCCCCTGGGTCCTGTTGGGCTGCTACCACCACATGTAACTGGGAACTAGTTCCGATGGGCTGCACCTCTCTGGCTTGTCAGTCCCTGCCTAGAAAGACATAAAACTTGGAAGAAACAACAGAAATTGTCAGCCACTGGATTTCCTGCATCATTTCCACCTATGTGCAAAAGCGTGTGGTGTGCTCAGGCAGTTTTCGGTCTTACGTAATCCAAAGAAGGAAAAAGAGAGTACTATGGCTGTATTTCTGTTTTGAATGTGACATACACCAGACAGAGATGCATCTTTTAATAGCAAATGAAGTAATAGTGAATAAAGGTCTGGATGGCGTGACAAGCAAGCAACACTGAACAGGACAGTTAATCAAAAGAGCAGAACTTTATGAGATCACATAAAGGTCTCTAAAAACCCGTGGCTGTTGTTTTGAGCAAATATAATTTGAAGTGATATTATTGGTCAAGAATTCTATACTATGCTGAAAAAGGAATATTTAATAATCTATAATACATTTCACATTTATTCACATAATATTTTCCACATATCAGAGAGTGTGCTAAGCACCTTCAAACAAATCACTACATAAGATGGTCACGATATTTCATTACTCACCAGCTCTTCACGACTCAGCTGAAAAAAAGACTCAAAGTAATGGATTTTTTTTTTTTTTTGCTGCTCCAGAAATTACAATAGATAACATACAAGGTAAAACCTGGTCTTCATCAAATATATTGAAAAGATAGCGGGAAGTTAGTTTCACAAAAGTTCTGAACAATTAAGTATCATATATTTATTCAGTAAAAACAATTTAATTAGACTTTAGGACTATATATGTGCTGTTTCCTGTGACTGTCACTGGGTTTAAAATAATGAAGAAATCAGATGAGCTCTTCTCTGCCTCTGTGAATGGTCTATTCCAAACTGAGAAGACAAGCCTAGACACATTAACAAGGAAGCAGGATGGCCATCATGTAACGTGGATGCACTACAATGAAGGGACTCAGTGCGCTGTGAAATTAGTACAAAGTGTCCCAAAGGACTAACTCCAGACTCAATATTATTTCCAGTGGAGCCTCTTGGAAAAGCAAACATGTGAACTGAAACTTGACGTAAAATGAGGATCTGGGCACGTAAACATTCCAGATAGAAGGAATGGAAAGTACCAAGGCCCTAAATGCAGAAAATTGCTAGAAGTTCTGAGAAACTGGGAGTAAACCAGTATGTCTAGGTTCAAGTCACTCAGGGCCCTCAAAGATTCTATTCTCGATGTATTGGAGACCACAGAAAAATAGAAAATTTTCTTTTGGGAAGCTCATATCGTCTACTGTGTCAAAGACGAATTTTGAGGAGCAGACACATCATTTAGCGGCTATTTTATGTGGCACAGGTAAGAGATGACAGTGGCTACATCTAGCATTAGCAGAGATTCATAGCGAAGGGAATTTATTGGGAATTATACTTGATATCAGTTACTGAGACAACTTGACACTCAAGAGGCCTACTTCAATTTTTTTAAATAGTTATTTTACTTGAATGAGCTATTACCTTCAGTCATCCAACATTTGCCTAGTTTTTCCATGCCTATCCACTTTAAGAAACATATTGATAAGTTAGTCTGGGTTCACGCTGAAGTAACAAATACTCAAAAGATTATATAACAGCACTTATGAATTAGGAGCTGAATCTACTTAGTGCTGATGCAAATTTATAGTTCAATTTCAGCAGGAGCTACAAAACTAAGCAAGAAAGCCAGACATGGTCTTCTTCCCAATTCCTGACCACATGAAGAAAGAGAAGGATAAGTCTACTGTAGGGGTGGAAAATTTTTTCTTCTATCCTTCTAGGTTCTTTGGCTGATCTAATAATTAAATTGACATAGGACATTTAACAGGAGAAAAACCAACTTTGTACATACAGGAGAGCCATAAAACTAGCCCCACAGGCAAGTCAGGCAGTTGAGATTTGTATTCCATTCTGAGCTAAGGAGAAGGGGGCAGGGGTCTTCGGCTTCAAAGGGAAGGAAGTCACTTCCCAGGAAGATGGGAAGAGCGGGTGTTTGGTAAACTGATGCTTGTCATGCATGCAGAGACGGTGACACACACAGAAGAATTTGAACTCCAGGCCCTGCCCAGCTGCCCCCAGATTACCACAACTGGTCCAGACTCTTTGTAGACATCTCTGGTGCTATCTCTCTTATTGAGCCAGGCTCCCTATCTAAATTCTTTGGGGCAGTTAAGGGGGAGGTAAAAGCTTTTCCTGAGTCTTTTGAGCTTTGATTATCTTCAGCTCAAAATAATCCACACACCAAAGTGGCACATTTTGGGGATGTTCGTTCTGAACCACTTCAGTACTCTAAGAGGTGGTATTTCTTGGTCTTAAGTATTGAATATAATTTTGCCAAATAAAGAGAGATGTAAGATTGAAAAGACATGAAGATTTAACAGACTATCGCGTATCAGGGAATGAAGGAAAATATAGGTGGCTAGGTTCTATGATAAATGAGGGAGGGTAGCAGGACATAAAGCATAAAAGTTGGTTGGCCCAGCCTATGACAATCCCTACATTCCATGCTGAGGAGTTTGGATTCACTGGGGAAGGGCAGTTTTTGGATGTTTTTAGATAGGAGAGTCAAATAGTTGAATCTGTATTTCAAGAAGATAACGCCAGGACAAAATGGGGAATTGGCACATGCTGCTAGACTGGTTCTTACCCCCAAATGAAGCTTGAAGAAGCTACAAAGTTAGAGAATAACATGGTCTGGGCAACACACACACACACACACACACACACACACACACACACAGACACACACACACAGACACACACACATAGTGAAAAACAAACTCTGATGGACAAGAAAGCCCGGCATAAACTGTTGTGTGTATGGATTGCAGGGAACGAGGTGTTATATTTGTTGGCTAGACAGCAGACAAATTGCAGAATAAAAAAAAATCCACTCTTACTTGGCCTGAATCTTACATTGGGATGATTACTGGTATCCAATTATTACAGAAATTGGAAAGAAGAAGTCACCCTAGGGTAAGCTGCTGAGGAAGACAGGTTGACCAGCTGCCTTTGGACAGGTCCTCCTGAAAAATGTCCCCCCACGAAGGCAAAACGCTGAAGGAACACAAACTAAAACAAAAATCTGCCTGTCAATTCTGCATCCCCTTAAAAGTTTAAAAATAACACACTGGCTAGACGGATACACCATAGCAGAGATAAGTTATCAGCAGCGGCTCTGTGTTCTTTGGCACATACTGCCTTGGCCACATTCTCTCCATTCTACTGGGTCTCACCTGAAGGCACACAGACTGGGGCCTGCCTTTGTCCCGCCTGCAAATACTTTACCAGACATGGCGGTGAGAGCCCCAGAGAAAATGGGCTCACAGGCCCATGGCTAAAATCTGGGGATGACAACCATAATGGAAATGACAATACGTGAACCACATACGTCTATAAGCCTGACAGGTTGTAAAAGACAAGACAGTTTAGAATAAAAAAAATTCCTTGCAAAGTAAAGATGGGTAATTTTCATCTGAAGAAGAAATAAGAGTTTATCAAGTATCCAACAGAACTATTAAGCACAATGTATAGGGACTGGAATCAAAACAGCACGCACTGGGACAAAAGCAAGATTGATAAAGCTGCGGAATGACTGATGTGAAGCACACAATTGAGGAATCCTCAGATAAAGCAGCAAAAAGGGATAAACATTCACAAGCAGAAACATCAACATCGAGTAAGAGAAGTCCTGTAAAAAAAAAGAAAGAAAGAAAGAAACACTAAGGCGAAGAGGCAGAGTTAAGCTCCGCTCATACACACAGGACACTCCCGTTGACCAAAGGCCCCATGCTGCACACTAGATCCGGGACTCACGCGTGTCAGAGCTGGAGATCTGTGCCTTTTGCCCAACGTCTCCCCCTTGCCTCCCCCCCCGTCTCCTGATAACCACCATTCTACCCTCTGCTTCTGTGAGTTCCACTTTTTTGGATTCCACCAACAAGGGACATCACACAGTATTTGTTTTCTCTACCCGATTTCTGTTTCTTAACACAGTGCCCTCCAGATCCATCCATGCTGTTGCAAATGACAGGATATCCTTCTCTCTTATGGCTGTGTTCACTGACTTGCTTGGGGTAATCATTTGGCTCTATGTGTGTGTATACCTGCACCTTATAGCATCATATTCCACACCTTCAATATACACAACTTTGTCATTGATCTCTCAATAAAGTTGGACGAAAAGGAAGAAAGGAAATAGTTGAAGAAAATAGGATGACAGGCTTCTTGGCTTTTCAAATAGTGGGTTTCGGATTGACAAGGCACCAGACCCTAGGTTTCTGATTCTGATTCACTAGGTCTGTCGTTGGGCCCAAGAATTTGCATTTGGAGGACAGTTGAATCCTTCTGGCGACCATAGTTTGAAAACCACTTTCAAAAGAGGTGAAAGCTCTCTGATTTAAATGGCTTATATATTACTAAGGAGAACTGAAAAAAAAATCTGCATTAAGAACACATTAAAAGAAAACTGAAGAACATATTCTCCAACAATCATTTAAATGCTTCAGAGATAAACAATGACCACCGATAAAGGTGAAAATCAGATTGACAAAACAGGAGCCAAGAAAATAATGAAGCGACATTTTAAAACTTGGAAGGAAAAGGCAAAACTTTGAATCTGTAATTTTATAGCAACTCAAATTGTTTTGTGAAATAAGGTCATAATACTTATTATCTCAGTTATACAGCGGTTTTGCAGTTTGCATCAAAGACCATTTTTAAAAAACCCTTCTGGATCCAGAAGGCTTCCGTCTTCTGCCAGCATCCGTGAAACTGTGGAAGGCTAACATCTTAGCTTATGAGTAGAATCTCAACCCTCACAGTTCTCAACACATATAAGACAGTTATTTTTGTAGAACGCCCCTCAATTCGGTCATGTCAGATATGTTCTCATGACAAGATTCCGGAAATTCCTGAATTCCTTCAATATAAACAAACAACAAAAAAAGCTGCGGTAAATATTATGTATTATGCAAAATGTCTGACTCATTTGCTTTATGATTAGAAACAAGTCAAAACTGTTCACCCTCACTGCTTCTGTGATAGAAAGAAAATTAGAACAGCCATTATTCGGAGATGATACGGTCCTTTGCATACAAAAGCCAAATAGTCAAACAAAAATTTGAACAAATAAGAGTTTATCAATGTTGCCTAGCAATAAAGTTACAAAAAATATGGTATCATCTACACCAGCAGTAAAAAAGTAGAAAATATAATACTAAAGATATCTCCATTAGCACTAAAAAATACAACATTTCAAAGTACTGACTGAAGAAAGAAGACAAAGCTCTCTCTGGAGAAAACATTTATATTTACTGAAGGAACTTAAAGATGGAGGGACATTCCACAATTACTTGGTATTATTATTAGTTACTAAGTATTGTTAAATTATGATTATCCACATTTTATGTGGTCAATTCTATGATGTCCTATCAAAATTCCAGGTGGATTTTTCCCCCACATTGACCATTTACTTATTTATTATTTAAAATCTGAGCGAGTGCAAGTGTTCTTAGTACAAAGATTTGACAAAGCTTTGTGGTGGATATACAGCTGGGTGTATTTTTGTTTGTTTATTAAATTAAGATTTTCTTTTCTTTAAAAAAATTTTTTTTAACATTTATTCATCTTTGAGAGACAGAGAGAGAGAGAGAGAGAGAGAGCGTGAGTAGGGGAGGAGCAGAGAGAGAGGCAGACACAGAATCCGAAGCAGGCTCCAGGCTCCGAGCTGTCAGCACAGAGCCCGATGCGGGACCCGAACTCACTGACTATGAGGTCATGACCTGAGCCGAAGTTGGACGTTCAACCGACTGAGCCACCCAGGCGACCCAAGATTTTATTTTCTTAGAGCAGTTCTAGGTTCACAGCAAAACTGAGGGTAAGGTACTGAGATTTCCTTATATAGGCTCTTCTTCCATTCATGTACAGCCTCCCCCACTGTTGGCCACCCCCAACCAGAGTGGCACTTCCGTTACAACTGATGAACCTACTCTGACAGTCATCACTGCCCAGAGGCCACAGTTTACCTTAGGATCCTTCCCTGGTGTTGTGCATTGTAGGGAGTTGGACAAATGTGTGAGGATAGGGATCTATTATAATATCATACAAAGTATTTTCCCTGTGCTAAAAATCCTCTCTGTCTGCCTGTTCATCACTCTCCTTCCTCCAATCCCTGGCAAACACTGATCTTTTTTCTATCTCCACGGTTTCACCTTTTCCAGAATGTTATGCACTTGGAAGCATGCAGTATGTACCCTTTCCAGATTGGTGTCTTTCACTTAGTAATAGGCATTTAAGGTCCTTCCTTGTCTTTCCATTGCTGGATAGCTTATTTCTTCTTAGTGCTGAATAATATTCCATTGTCTACTCACTCGTCACCTACTGAAGGACATCTTTGCTGCTTCTAAGTTTGGGCAAATATGAACAAACCTGCTATGAACATCTGTGTTCAGGTTTTTGTGTGGACGTAAGTTTTTAACTCCTTTGGGTGCATGTCGAGGAGCACGACTGCTGGATCATATGGTAAGAGCATGTATAGTCAGAACCTACCACACCATCTCCCGAAGTGGCTGTGGCATTTTGCATTCCCACCAGCAGTAAATGAGACTTTCTGTTGCTCTACATCCTTGTCATCCTCCACATTCCGGCTCCACCTCGCCAGCATATGGTGGTGTCAGTGTTCTGGATTTTGTTCTTTCTAATAATTGACTTTTCCAATGTTGAACCAGCCTTGCCTATCTGGATAAATCCCACTCGGGCATGGGATACAATTCTTTTTATACACTGTTGGATTCAATTTAATAATATTTTGTTGAGGATTTTTCACAACAATGTTCACGAGACATGTCGGTCTATAGTCTCCTTTTCTTTAGTATCTTTGATTTGGATAGAGTTTGATGTATTCTCTCTGTTTCTGTCCTGATAGAGGTTGTGAGAGAATTGTATATTTTTTGTTTGGTAGAATTCACCAGTGAACCCATCTGGGCTCAGTGCTTTCTGTTTTGGAGGATTTATTAATTATTGACTCAATTTCTTTAACAGGTATTTAATCTATTATATGCCTACATTACTATCAATTTAATGGATAGAGGACTTTTCAGATTGTCTATTTCTTCTTTATTTGAGTTTTAGGAGATCTTGTCTTTCAAAGAATTGGTCCATTTCATCCTGGTCATCAAATTTGTGGTCAAAGAGTTGTTTACGATATTCCTTTATTATCCTTTTACTGTCCGTGGGGCCTACAGTGATGTCTCCTTTTTCATTTATAACACTAGTGATTTGTGTCCTCTCTCTTTTTTTCTTAGTTAGCCTGCTTAGATCCTTATCAATTTGATTGTATTTTTAAAGAACCAGCTTTTTTGTTTTATTCATTGCCTTTCCACTTCATTGATTGCTGCTCTAATTCACATTATTTCTTTCTTCTGCTTACTTTGGATTTAATTAGCTCTTCTTTTTCTAGTTTCTTAAACATAAACTTAGGCTACTGACTTTATATCTTTCTTCTTTTATAATATGCATTCAACATTTAAAATTTTCCTCCAGTCATTGCTTTCATTACACACCAGAAATTTTGATAAATTGTGTTTTAATTTTTTTTCAACGTTTTTTATTTATTTTTGGGACAGAGAGAGACAGAGCATGAACAGGGGAGGGGCAGAGAGAGAGGGAGACACAGAATCGGAAACAGGCTCCAGGCTCTGAGCCATCAGCCCAGAGCCTGACGCGGGGCTCGAACTCACGGACCGCGAGATCGTGACCTGGCTGAAGTCAGACGCTTAACCGACTGCGCCATCCAGGCGCCCCGATAAATTGTGTTTTAATGTCCATTTATATTCTCTTGTGATTTTTTCTTTGACCCATGTGTTTAGTTAGAAATGCGTGCTTAATCTCCATGTATTTTGTTTTTTTGCAGATATGTTTCTGTTCCTGATTTCTGGCTTAATTGTGTTGTGATCTAAGAGCAGACATTGCGTGAGTTCTGGTCTTTTGAATTTTTGAAGGTAAGTTTATGGCCCAGAATGTGACGTATTTTGGTGAACATCCCATATGAGCTTGAGAAGAGTGTGGATTCTGCTGTTGTTTGATGAAGTAGTCCTTATGTATTAATTTTATCTATAATTGATGATGTTGTTCCATTAAACTCCAGGTAGGTTTTTTTTAAGGAAAAAATAGTGTATATAAGTGTTTTTTTCCCCTCATGCCCATCTCTAGGTATCGTTTCCATTCTTGCATTACTTCAGTGGTAACCAGCATGGCCACCTTCTTCCTAACATATTAACAATATCTAGAAACGATCACCAGTGCATTTTTGAGGGAGCATGATGTGAAAAGGTGTTTGTCGATGTAGGCTTGTAAATTTGGGTTCTTTTTTTTTTTAATTTTTTTTTTAACGTTTTATTTATTTTTGAGACAGGGAGAGACAGAGCATGAACGGGGGAGGGTCAGAGAGAGGGAGACACAGAATCCGAAACAGGCTCCAGGTTCTGAGCCGTCAGCCCGGAGCCCGACGCGGGGCTCGAACTCACGGACAGTGAGATCGTGACCTGAGCCGAAGTCGGACGCTTAACCGGCTGAGCCACCCAGGCGCCCCAATTTGGGTTCTAATATGAGGGCGATCCATTTCCAGTGGGGTCATTAAGGAAACACTGGGAGGAAGGAAACAGTCATGTTTGGCAGTGGCATCCCCGCGTAGTATCAGCTGTCACTCACACGGTAATTAAACGTCAACTGTGCATTGTTTTCCCCAACTGCTCCTGATTGGAGGGTCCTCCAGCTGGTTCTCCAGGTGGAAGTGTGGTTGGTCTCTCACTGTGCCACTTTTCCTGCTGGCAGATCTGATGGTGTCGTTTTCTAGTTGTTGATAACAGCGATAACATAATCTACCTGTAGGTGGATTATGATGGGAACCTTGCTGAGGTTTGGGATTCCCTATAAGTAACTCTCTCTCTTTTTTCTTGCACAAAAATGTTAACTAAATATTTTAAACTATTTAAAATTCATATTTGACGTTATTTATATTAATGAAAATATACAAAACTTGTGACAAATTATTTTTATAACTTATTCTAATATTAATGGAGAGGGAATATGTGGGAAAGTACTACTCTACACTGAACTATTTTATTTAGAACTATTGAATGCTTTTAGGCAATGAAGTTTAGAGAATTTTGAGCTATCCACGTAGTTATCTTTTAAGAGTGCTGGGAGAAGTTATGCTAAATAACAGGTTTTTTGAGCACAGGTGGTGACATGTTTGATACTTATTGAAATTCATCTCTCTTCAAGATGGAGTTACTTGAGAGTAGAATTTTGAATGCATCAACCTGGTTACCTTTGTCTACTCATCTTTAAACCGGGTAGGTGTTCAATAAAAGTTCAATGAAGTAAAACAACATCCTGCCATTGGCCACTGCCTCATTTTGGGGGAGTCTGCCAAGGAAAAATGTACATCAGTTGATTTAAATCAAGATACTCTAAGAATTTGCTAACTGGCTTACCTCCGTCAAATGAGAGCTATTCTATCCAACTAAAGGCATCGGTTACGTACCTACTGTGTGTTTCACACAGTAGGATCATCAGGTTGACACACCTCCTCAATAATTGCGACCAGATGGCATTAGCTGATATAAAAGAGCATGTGTTTTTCCCTCTCCACCACCCCACACACAAAGTAGAAAAATAGAATTCTCCATCATTTTTTTTTCTAACACGGACATGTTCAGATGTATTAGTCAAACTTGGAGTCCCTCCAACACTAAAGCTTACATCTATATTTAGAACTAATGAGCTCTCTGTATGTACCAGACTGGAAAGCACATATTCTCTCCATTAGCATCAAGGCACTTTTATTCAACATAAATCTATTGCCAAAGAGAATATTAATGTTCCTCACTTAGTGTGACTGGCTCACAAAACTCACTCTTTTCTTAACATGTTTGGAAATAACACAAATATATCCATCATGGAAGGACAGTGAGTTTGTCGAGAAAACGGACTACAGATAATCACAGAGATCTTCATCAAATGGGGCTTAGAGGTCTTCCAGCCCAACACTCCTTGACTGTTAGAATTCCTTTCAAAACACAAGGAATTATGGTTTCCTAGGTGATAACCCAGCACCTAAATATCTTCCCTGACAAGGTGCTCCTATCCCCTTCCCCCTTTTGCTAGCTCTGACTGATAGCTTCCTTGGCACAAAACCAAACTCCTTTTTGCTGTTGCCTCCCAATTACTTCCAGATTTACTCCTTTGCACACACGGATTGATAACTCTTTCCTAGGACTTTTTTTTTAAATACTTGGTGATAACCACTACATATCTTCCCTCTTGGCTTCCTATCCCCTGGCGTCCCAGTCTTCTCTTCTCCAGGTGGAAAACTTCAGTTCATCTACCCTTCCTCATATGCTCCCATTTCAAGTTGCTTCGTCCTCCTGGCCACACTCTTGTTATGTTCCAAATAACACAACTGTCCTAACAAGGGAGGGCATCATGACTTTTAAAGGAAGTGAAGTGTGGCAGAAATGTGAAAAGTGGCTGCAGGGGAAGGGACTCAGTCCCCGACTAATGATTATGGTTGAAATAAATGACTAGTAAAACAGCACAGTTGATTTGGAGAAGAGAGTAAATCCATGACTATTTTGCTAACAGAATCAAAGGAAGTCATGGTCACTCTGATAGGATGAAGCTGGGGAGACAAAAAACTCAAGGACTCCTTCAAGTCTATCTTAAGAGGTCAGTACAAGAAGATACCATCACTTTTCATTGGAATAAAAAGGGTAGAGGGGCACCCGGCTGGCTCAATCAACTGAGCATCCAACTCTTGATTTTGGCTTGGGTCATGACCTTGCGGTTTGTGAGATGCAGCCCTGTGTCAGGCTCTGCACAGATAGCGTGGAGCTTGCTTGGGATTCTCTCTCTCCCTCTCTCTCTCTGCCCTCCCCCGCCCCCACACTCTCTCTCAAAATGAATAAACCAACTTTAAAAAAATGTAAAGGGGAGAGTAAGTTTACCTATAGGAGGAAATGCATATACATTGAATATGTTTGCTCAGTGATGTTTAATAAAATTGCTAGGTAGGTAAGTTTATAGAGCAACTGCAATGTCTATATGCTTCCTTTTAGTTGGTGGTGATCCCCAAATTTGGAACAGAGTGCTTTCATCCACGTGTTCTCCAAAACCAATTTGTTCTTCTGAAGTGAAAATCCTTATTTTATACTCCGGGATCTCTGATTTAGGGGAGGTAAAAAAATCTCTGGCAAATTGACTTATACAAAACCATACAGTAATGTAGATTTTTAAGACTCACAAAGCAAAATTCTCATGTTTCTGAGATGAAGACATTGGGTCGGCCGACATTCTGTGCTTTCTTGCGGTTTTCTTTCAGGTGGCCAGATACCCTGAGAACTCAGGCTCCAGAACTCCGGCTAGCCAGAGAATTTCTATTTGAACTCTCTGTTAGTTTTGTCTGTTGGCCAATTGTTAATTTTATTTATAAATGTATGGTTTATTAAAAGTTCCTCTTGGGGCGCCTGGGTGGCTCAGTCAGTTAAGCGTTCGACTTCGGCTCAGGTCATGATCTCACAATTTGTGGCTTCTAGCCCTGCACTGGGCTCTGTGCTGACAGCTCGGAGACTGATGCCTGCTGATCGGATTCGGATTGTGTCTCCCTCTCTCTGCCCCCTCCCCTCCTCCACTACTCATGTTCTGTCTTTCTCTGTGTCAAAAATAAGTAAACATTAAAAATAAAAGTTCCTCTTATAATTTAATCTGTTTTGCTTGAACTTTCTATTTCTCCCTCCCAGGCCATCTAACTAATTTTTGCTTGTACTCTATTAGAGGCAAAGTTTTAGACTTTCTTTTATAGCTTATAATCATATCAGCACAAGTACATTTTGGCCTACAGAATTTCACACAGTTCACTGATTTAAAAACTCTGCTGACTTCTTCTTATTGAAAGTAATGTTTCTTTTGAAATCTCAAAATGAAAATGCATGGAAAACTGCCTTATTTTGCACATGGATTTGAAAACCATAGGACCAAAGGTCAAGATACCATCACCCCACCCAGTATGAGATACACCTGTCCTTTATTATCTGACGTTTTCATTTTAACTGCTTTAAAGTCCCACATCCAGCTATGTTTTCCTTACATTTTTGAAACATCAGATTTCTCAAATTGTTCACTCCTCTCTAGTCTCTAGGACTATTAGATGTTTTTACATTTTCATAAATTCTTATCTCTGTGTGAGAGGCCTTTCTTTGAGTATATGAAAAACCCACAGTGAACATCGTACTCAATGGTGAAAGCTTGGAAGCTTTTCCTGCAGAGTCGGGAACAAGACAAGGAAACAAGATTTTCCCTCTTCGTTTCAACATAGTTCTGGGGATTCTGGCCAGAGCAGGAAAAGGAAATTAAAGACATATAAATTGGAGAGAAGAAGTAAAATTATCTCTGTTCACAGATGTTATGATCGTATCTGTTGAAACTCTGAAGACTCCACAAACATCTTTAGGAACTGGTAAATAAATTCAAAAGTACAAGATACAAAGTCAACACACAACTCAGTTGAATTTCTCTACACTGACAGCAAACCATCTAAGAGAGAAATTATGAAACCACTGAAACTATAATAGCATCAAAAAGAGTAAGATACTTAGGAATTAGCCAAGGAGGTGAAAGACTACGATACAAACTACAGAAGGCAGGTGAAAGAGATTAAAGAAGGCAGAAATAAAGGGAAGCACGCTCATCACAGACTGAAGGACTCTGCATTGCCACGATGTCAGCCTTACCCAAGGCAATCTGCAGGTTCAATGCAACCCCTATCAGAATCTCATGGTATTTTTTTGCAGAAATGCAAAAACCCATTCCAAAATTCATAGAGAATATCCAGGGACACCAAGTATCCAAATCTTAAAAAAGAACAGGAGCGCCTGGGTGGCTCAGTTGGCTAAGCATCCCACTTTGGCTTAGGTCATGATCTCAAGGTTTGTGAGATTGAGCCCCGCATCAGGCTCTGTTCTGGCACTGTGGAACCTGCATGGGAATCTCTCTCTCTGTCTCTCTACCTCTCTGCCCCTCCCCTGGTTGTACATGTGCGTGCTCTCTCTCTCTCTCTCTCTCAAAATAAATAAATAAACTTAAACAAAAAAGAACAAAGCTGGAGGACTCATACTTTCTGAGTTCAAACATTACTCCAGTAATTTGATTTTACAGGATTTTGATTACTACAGGAATCAAAACAGTGTGGCCCTCGCACAAAGGCAGATATATACAGGCCAACCTCACAGAACAGGGATTCCAGAAATAAACCCTCACATGTATGATCAGACAATTGTTGACAACGGTGTCAGTACCATTTAATGTGGAAAGGGCAATCTTTTTAACAAATGGTTCTGGGACAACTAAGTATCCACATATAAAATAATGAAGTTGGATCCTTATCTGACACCAAATACAAAAATTAACTTAAAATGCATCAAAGACCTAAATGTAAGACCTAAGACTATAAAACTGTTAGAAGGAAAACATAGCGCAAAAGCTTTATGACACTGAAGTTGGTTGTTTCTAGTTTTTGTGAGTTGTGGTTAAAGCTGCTGTAAACATTTTTGTGCAGGTTTGTGTGGGAATATGTTTTCAGCTCAACTGAGAAAATACCTAGAAGTGTCATTACTAGATAATATGGTAAGAAAATGCCAAACGTAGGGCAAACATTTCATGACCCTGGATCTGGCTTGACTTCTTGGATATGATACCACAAGAAGAAACAGACAAATTGAACTTTATGAAAATTTTAAAGGTTTTTGCATCAAAGGAAAAAATCAACAGAGTAAAAGGGCAACCCACAGAATGGGAAAAAATACTTGTAATTCGTGTATCTGATAAGGGATTAATAGTCTCTCTCTATATCACATTTTGCTTATTTATTCCTCTGTGGATGGACACAGGTTTCTTCCATGTTTTAGCTGTATATTAACTGACTCAATCTTTTATTTAATTTGGCTGAATGTCATGAAATATTTAATCATAGCTACCAAATTAAACTCTCTATAAGCAGGCTTTGACAAAACAGTGGAGTAAATCGAGTGTCTACTTGAGTTACTCTGCTTCCTACTACCCTTTATCTCTGCCCAGATGCCCTGAAATCTCAGGATGTGAGCGCGTGCACGCACAATAGTTGCCCAGTCTGGGGGCCCGTCCTGTCTCCTGTCAGCTCTCTTCTTTGTTACCTCATTTTTGCCATTACCACGGAGTCGGGGTTCACAAAACACCTTTCCTGTGTCTAATTTCTGTAATGTATGGTTATTTTATTCATGATGATAAGACACTAATACAAAAACTGAGCACATTTTTATTGAGTAATTGCTCTGCGTGCTTATTTGTCTGCGGTTACAGGTAATTAGAGGCAGCGTCAGATCGGACCCAGGCTGGCTAGCTCCGAAGTTCTTGGTCATAAGCACTGAAAGAAGATTAAGGAGACAGAAGGGCCTTCGAAGAACAGCTTTCCACCCCAAAGGCCCATTTTAATTCTGAGAATTCTAAAACGTTGGCAAGCCTCTGAAACCAAGTACTGTGGATGGTCATTCATTCTATTTCTGTGCACTGAACACCCGAGGTATTTTCAAAAGGAGGGTGGTTGTGAAGCGGGTTTGAATGAGAAGGGAAAAACAAGTCGACCGTTTTGCAGCTCCGAAAACAATGGTGATCTTGAGGGGTGGACTGCATTATAAGTCTCTTGTGAGCTGGTACGCCTGTTTATAGGAGTATGTTGTTTAAAATAGGCAGTGATGTTAGTCATATCCTTTATAAACGTCCTCTTATTTACAAAAACAAGTAATTTAAAAAAGTAATAATTACTTCTGATCTTTCCTTGAATTTCTCAAAACCATCACTTTACTGTTTTATAATTAGTAAAAAATCCTGTGAAATTATGCATAACTCAAGACTTTAAAAACCATTGTTTGCCTAGACTTTGAAATGTTATTCAGGACTGTCATTTAAGAAATGGCTTTGTGTTTAAATATGAAAATTCGCAAGCAATTAGTTCTTTTAGTGGACTAATTTCTGTTGTATTTAAAACCAAAATTAAATAGCACAGCTATTTCAGTTTGAACGGCAAGACTTATACTCTAACATAAATAAATTCCTAGGAAGTTTCCTAAGGAGATTCTAGCTGCTTTTCCCTATGCACACATTACCTTGGTCAATTTCCACAAAGGGCTATTGGGCTGATGATTAATAACCTGAGATTTCTCTAAAAAAGCTTCGGTGCAACTGATATGGAGGACACAATGCTGTCGATTGGGTCATTGATTTTTTTAAACTTCACATTCCCTTTCACACCTACCAAGTTATTAATCAGTTGTAATGGCTCCACTAGAGATATGCTAATTAATAAACCCTTCTGATTAACTCCTTGATATATCCTTGACCCAATTATCATTACTGCAAAGTTTTTAAAGTCCTTCATCATATTGTACAAGTAATCTATAGAGTTCGATGGCCACCAAGGAACACACGGCACCATTATTTTTCAGACATGAGGGGAATGAGCTCCATTTGGATAATATCCAACGTGGTCCCGGGAGGTTAATAAAATGAACAAGGGAAAGTCGTTGCAGTTCGTGTGTTTACAGAGGTAAAGAAACAGCACTGACGCGAGGGGGCCCTGGCTTGGGTTCTTTTACCAAGACCCTGCGCACTCACTCGAACTTGAGCAAGCAGTTAATCTCTCTGGGACACTCCTTCCTTGATGGGAAAAATGAGGGCAGTGCACAGTATGATTTCTAAAGCACCAGTAGACATTGACCCAATCCTGGAGCAGCTTGTGTTCCTGCACCCCAAGAAAGCTCTCATAGCAACGGAGCTGGGGTAATGGTTACCAGCGCTCAATGTTTTAATTCTTTGTGACAGGTACCATCTCTGATGGTCCCGGCTGTGAAGGAATTTCTTGTACAAATACTGGATAGTCCATAGAGTTTTCAGGTGGGTTCCAGTCTCACAGCATGGCTTAGACAGGACACGCCAGGACAGGACTCTGAAAGTCACTCTTGCTGCCTCTTCTATGGTACCCAGAAAACACAGGTTCTCTATTGCAGAAAGTAAATCAGGCTCCAAGACCCTGGAGGTCTACACTGTAACCCTCTGACTGAAGCTTAGTAGAGGTCTATACAGCAGTCTGACGACCCCGGGTACCATATGGCTCATGCTGGAGGGTCCCTTTAAGTGCACGTTGAACCTGCTTCAAAATTATCTCTCATCTAGGCTCCTCTCCCAGGCACCTGAAAACAGGCTGGGGAGTAGTATTTCTGGGTTCAGACTGTACTGGCTGCAAACCAAAGAGCCTCACCCCAAGAGCTGCGTGCTTCATTCTTTGTGTTAGGAGATGCCAGACATAGATGTGTTCTTTCCTTTCAAGAGGGTGTCACACCGGAACCAATGTGACACTGTGTGTCAACTATGCTCAAATAAAAAAGAAAGGAAATTTTTTTAAGTAAGTGATGTCACAGAATGTTCTGTGCACTAGGCCCATGAACTCTTTACCAGTACCTGGGACCCTTAATCTTTAGTGGAACTTACTTCCCACCATAGGGTCGCAGAATATGGGTGTCCAAAATATGCCACTTTGGCAGAAGGATTGTTTTAAGTGGACCACAACTGAGAAGAAACAGAACAAAGCTTTCTGCTTTCCCCTACAAATCTGTCAAAGTGTCCCCTTCCCCTCTTCTCTACCAGGAAGGACAGAAGTTAATCACTGGAGACACCTCTAGATCCTTATGAGCCCAGAGATGACACCAGAGGAGTCTACACGGCAAACCGCACAAACTAGGCCTTATCTCCCACTAGTTCCCCCAGAGACTTGTTGCCCTACAGTTTGCTGCCCTGGGAACTCAAAATTCTATTCCTTTGTCTTGTCACTGCTCTGCAAATTTGTTGTTCTTTGGCTAAGATGCTCTGTAAGCCCGAGTTCTAACCACCCCTTTGGGTGACTCATCACTGAATGCGCCTGTGCAGGCAGGATGCCCGTGTTAATAAATGTTTCTTCGTTTTTCTTCTGTTCATCTTGTGTTACTCTACTGTATCGTCCGGTCCGGAACGAGACGTCCTAACTTACGACGTCATTATTTGTCTTCGTGGTAACTGCTCACCCACTCTGTATTGACTTTCTCTAGATGCGTCAAGCAATACCCTTATGGCTGTCCCTCTAGCTCATACCCGTGAGCACCTTGCCTGTCACCCGGGCCACAGACCCCCTAGCTGCCACCTGGCATCTGCCACTTCAGAATCCTGCCACTCCCGGGGGTGCCGGGAGGCTCACTCTCTGCTGCCCTGCCAGCCTATGGAGAGCCGACTCTGAGATGGTCTACAAACGGACGCACGGCCCCTAGGGAGCTTCACTGTGTCTGGGACGGAAATGTCCCAGGGCCCTCCAGGGACACAGAACAGCTGGCAAGTTCTCTGTCTTTGTGTAATCAATCCTTCCTAAGGTGACCACCTCCTGGAGCTGTCTTACGCCTCGCTCCTAACTCCGCCGAGGCCGTGCTAGTATCTCCATCCACTCAATACCTGTGTGCTAGCATTTCTTCCCCCCCATCCCCCCCCACCCCCCCGCCGAGCTTTATCAGGTATAATTGACAAAAGCTGTATACCTTTAAGGTGTAAAACGTTATGTTTAATATGCATGTACATTATGCAATGATTACTACAACCATGCTAATTAACATACTTGTTACCTCACATACTTAGTATTTTCTTTTCGTGGTGAGAACACTTGAGATCCAACCTCTTAGCAAAGTTCAAGGGCACAACACGATATTGTTAAATATCGTCATTGCGCTGTGCATTGGATCTCCAGGGCTAACTCATTTGATAACTGAAACTTTACATCCTTTGACCAACATCTACTCTCAGCAACCACCATTCTATGTGATGTATATACATACACACATCAGAAAATTATGCACCTTAAAAAAGAAGGAATCCAGGGGCGCCTGGGTGGTTAAGGCGGTCGGTTAAGCGTCCGACTTCAGCCAGGTCACGATCTCGCGGTCCGTGAGTTCGAGCCCCGCGTCGGGCTCTGGGCTGATGGCTCAGAGCCTGGAGCCTGTTTCTGATTCTGTGTCTCCCTCTCTCTCTGCCCCTCCCCCGTTCATGCTCTCTCTCTGTCCCAAAAATAAATAAACGTTGAAAAAAATTTAAAAAAATAAATAAATAAAATAAAAAAAAAAAAGAAGGAATCCTTTGGGGCACCTAGGTGGCTTAGTTGGTTGAACGTCCAACTCTTGATTTTGGCTTGTGGGATCGAGCCCCACGTTGGACTCTGCGTTGATTGTGGAACCTGCTTGGGATTCTCTAGCTCTCCCTCTGTCCTCTCCCCTGCTCATGCTCTCTCTCTAAAATATAAAGTAAAATAAAATAAAATAAAATAAAATAAAATAAAATAAAATAAAATAAAATAAGAAGAAGATCCTGCCATTTGTGACCACATGGATGAACCTGGAGGGCATTATGATGAGTGAAATAAGCCAGACACAGAAAGACAACCACCGCCTGATCTCACTTCTGTGTCGGCCCTAAAAACGCACTCATGGAAGCCGTTGTTTCTTTTAAACTCTAGGCAGACAGACATGGCATATTAGCTCTTTACTCCTGTAGTGCACGCTGTCAATATTAAAACTCCACTGCAAAGCTGTGTGGAAGTTTAGCAGAGACACTATTTTAATCACATACATTTGTCATCATTATTGTTGTTATTACTTATACTTTGGCGCCCTTTTAATGTTGCCCATTTTTTCCTTTTTATGCTGTATTCCAACAGGCAAGGCATACAATTCTCCACTTTCCCTGTCTCCAAATGAGTAACACACATTAAACAATACCTGCTTTTGCTGTGAATTTTTGCCTGAGTTGACACAGTGTGGTGAGGACTGATTCCAAGAAAAGGTTTCTCCTTTCTAAAAGAAAGCAGAGATGTGACCTCATTTTGTTACCAGACTGGCAGGGGGACAGAAGACAGTGTTTGTTTTTCCTTCCACTCTAGGATGCCAACCTCCTTCATCTCTAAGGTTCAGTGGCTTTAGAGAGGCCTTGTTAGCTCTTATTCAGGTCCCAAGAGCTATCACTGCAGAAGTGAATACAGCAGAAGGAACATGCATTATTGTTGCAATGTTGTTTGACGAGTAAAAACCAACCTGAAAATGGTACTGAGATCAGAAAACACGGAACATAAGACTGAAAGGCTCTTCAGGAATGAAGGGACAGCTGGTCCAGATGGACGACATCATCAAGGGCCACATGAAAGAGATTCCATATGGCTGGCACAGAGGTGAAAAGAAAAGTCTTTTATCCAGGAAGATGATCTTTTTCTTTCCAGTTACTTCTGTCTTATACCAGCAAGAATCGTTTAGGTGCCTTGTATCCATTACACAGGTCTTGCTTTTAGTGTCTCCGTGATCTCCTTTGTGTGAACCCATGACCAGGTGGTCAGCTACCTGGGGTAAGTGGTTCTGGGGCCGTTAGACTCAGGCATCAAAACCCCTGGCCTTCACCGCAGCAACTTTTGGTCACTAATTTGGCCTTGGCTGCTTGATTTCCAGGATAATACACTGACCCTTGATAAAGAGAACCCAATGAACCAAAGTTCTAAGAGTGTCCTAGCATTTGATTTGAGGAAACCAGCCATTCCGTGGGTTTTGGGTTCTTATCTGAACCTTTTCAAGAATCGAAGAAGCCTCTGAGGATCCTGTGAAAAGCAAAACAGAGTTCCCAAGGCAAATACAAAGATAAACCCTGAGTGCCCTCACTCACCTTGTCTTGCGAGTAAACACCTGAACCGTATTGCCTCTCTGCAGCCCTCCAATTCACCAATTCTCAGAATACATGCTACACAGGAAGCAGAAATGAATTGTCTGTACACATAGAGAATGCATATCACATTCTCAGCTTTGTAGGCAATGCCTCAGCTTTGTAGGCATTTAACAGTAACTATGACCCTGCTGCTGAACTATGCTAGCCACTACAGAGGGCTCTTTCCCCAGGTACATGGTGTCCTCACCCGATGCTTTTACACATGTGGCCCCTCAGCCTTACTCACGCTAGGGCCCCTCTTCGAATGCAGAAACGTTATCTTCATGACCTCATGGGGCTGGACACGGAACCCTATACTTGTGATGCCAAGGAATGGTTTCTCTACTCTATGACTGTTTTGTAATAGTGACTTTGCAAAAGTCACTATTAGGTCAGTCTCAAAATTCCATAAGCAAATCCTGTGCCTCTTGTAAAGGTAGAGTCTGAGAAGAGGTCGAACCAAGAAGGTGTTTCATTGACATGCCAAAATGTCTTGTACAGAAAATTTTTCATGATAACAAAATTGCTGACACATGCTTATGCTCATTTATAAACTGTGTTTTACAGCAGCTAAAATTCATTTCCTTTTCTTCTTCCCTCCAAAGGACTCTGGCAAAGTTAACAGAAGGAAAAAAAAAAGCACCTTGTAAGACAGAACCGATTATTCATTATTAATAAAACCCGAAAGCCAATGTCCCATGAGTCACTCTTTTTGCAAACTGCAAATATTTCGACATGTGCACTTACAAACTTTAAGTGCTTTGATTTTTGGCGAATGTTCCAGAAGAGATGAGAACAGAAAAGAAAGAATCAAGATAACAGGAATAGAGAGGATTTGGGGACGAAAAGCATTTGTTTCTGCACATCATCTCCTCCTGCATTATGCACATGACATCCTGGATGACCGCTTTACTTGGACGGAAACATCACTGTAAACAAGTTACGGCAAGAAAATTTTATAATCTGAAGTACCACACCATCGATGAGCCATCGACTTAAGGACGATTACAAGGGCTCACAAATATCAGAACGGTAATTTTCAAGGCATTAAGAAATTAATTCTTCACTTGTTTCCTATAGAAACAAGAGCCTCTTTTTGTGTATTAACGTCATCAGCCTAGACATGTACGCAGAAGGAGAGAGTCATACCAGAGGCCTAAATATAGCCAGATATTGAACTGAAGTTCAGGGGCTTGGAGCAGGATTTCACGTCACTCACTGGAAGGTAGATGTGGTTCAATTTAATTGTAGGTCATTCATTTTAATCAGATTGTCATGGGAAATTAAGGGATCGTTTCTGCATAAGCACATGGGCTCCTCCAAGACTTCAAATGAAATTAGAGTTCTTTTGGCATGCAAGGGAAATGCTTCCTGACTTAAAAGGTCAAAATTAGTGTCGTATGGACTTCAGAGCAATTGGTAACCAATAGCTTTAACCATTATGATCATCACTGAAGATAAATTATGGGGAGACAGAAAAATAGCAAAATGTTGTTCGATTTTTGTCTCGTGTTACACATGTTAGAATCTGTTTCCTTCCAATTTCCTAAAGCCTTTGTCCTTGGGATTAACTGTACAAGTGATTTCCTAGGTTTCCCTGTTTTCACAGCGGATTCTAAAATATCCTTTATTTTTTCTTTGCTTGTGTTTCACTCATAATCTGTTCTTGTAGCTCTTAAAAGATTAACTGAGGCATATTTTAAAAAATGTTTCAGGGGCGCCTGGGTGGTGCAGTCGGTTAAGCGTCCGACTTCAGCCAGGTCACGATCTCGCGGTCCGGGAGTTCAAGCCCCGCGTCAGACTCTGGGCTGATGGCTCAGAGCCTGGAGCCTGTTTCCGATTCTGTGTCTCCCTCTCTCTCTGCCCCTCCTCCGTTCATGCTCTGTCTCTCTCTGTCCCAAAAATAAATAAACGTTGAAAAAAAAAAGTTTCAGTTTATTTGAGCAAAAATCAATTCTAATCAGGCAGAACCAAACAGGAAGCTGTTAGGGGTGTTCTTCCAGCAGGAGCCCGGGAAAGACTTAACAGAAAGTGTGAAACAAAGCAAGGAAATTATTGATCGGCTGTAACCAAAAGCTTAGTACTGTCTGTTTGTGACTAGGCCCTGAGTATTGTGACTCTAACTCTGATGCATCTCCAGGTTTAGGTACTGGTTTGTTGTCCTAGGCCACCACAGCATGCGAGCCACCTCTGACTAATGGTCTCCTTGTTCAGTTTAACACAGCTTATCTGTAATCACTAAAGCTAGATTTTAGAGGACACTGTTGTGGGGTGCCTGGGTGGCTCAGTCAGTTAAGCACCCGATTGCAGCTTGGGTCATGATCTCCTGGTTGGTGAGTTTGGGCCCCATGTCGGGCTCTCTGCTGATAGCAAGGAGCCTGCTTGGGATTCTCTCCCTCTCTCTCTGCCCCTCCCCTGCTCACACACCCTCTCTCTCAGAAATAAATAAACATCAAAGGACAACAATGACCCATATGCATTCTACTATCTCACCAGCAGGACAAAATACTAGAAACACATTATTAGGAATAAAAAATGGTAAATATAGAATCATAACGGTAGTAAGATATAAGTGGTAAATATAAAAAAGATACAAAATCCAGGAACTCTGCAATATGCAGATGATTATTATCCCACTGGCTAGGGAATCTCCCATTTTCAGCATGGCTCATATAAACCATTTGATAAATGATACATTTTATCTGTTTACTTGCTCCAAATTTCCTTCAGGCAGTCATGACTGATGACATGTGACAAAGAATTACTGTGACTTCATCTAAAATCTACAAATCCTCCTGGCTCCCAATGTTTACCTGATTCCTACCGTGCCTTGCAATCTGCTTTCCTCATAAGCTACAGTCATTTAAGTAGACACTAGTGAAGCTTCTTTTTAAATCCCCGTGCACTTCTTTTAGAAATTAACTTGAGTCTGCACGACTACGCCTTCTAAGTTAGCCACGTGTATCCTTTTTTTGGCCGCGGCATGGACTCAGGCTGAGAGCCTCAGTGGAAAGTCTCAATAGAAACGAACAGAGTAATTATATTACTTAAAAATGAGCGGAGTAATTCTTCGCTGATTACTTCCTACAAGCATAACTAATCTAATGTTTCGCTTCCCATGCAATAATGGTTGAAATGCTAATTGTTAAGGCCTTATTCGAACTTAATTGTTATTTGCCTCAGCTGAGCTCATTAATTATTAGCCATCTCGCTTCCCATTTTTGAAGAGAGAAGCTCTATTTAGTGGGGGACCTGGAGCCGGTGCCCGCCCTCCGCCCTTGGTTCCCCGTCTGGCTTACAGTCTCAGACCTCAGGGTGGGGAAAGAGGGTGACAGAGGGTCCCGGGCTGGGAAAATAAAGACCACGACGTTAGCACACCGTGTGCGGACACATGCCGACCTTGTGATATTGCGCCTTGTGCCCTGGGTCACAGAAGCGATCTTCCAAACACGGCCTTTTACCCAAAGCTGCTAACTTAGCAGACCCCCTTCTCCAGGTTTCTTCCAAGGAATACAGAAGACGGAGGTGGACAACGGGGCGGGCACAGAATGGAGACGGAGGAGTTCTGGGCCCCTGCCTGCTTTCCCCCCAAGACAAGAACACAAAGACACGGACAGGGCTCCACCTTGAGCACCAGCCACCCCAGCCCCGCTCCGCTGCGAACACGTTGCACACCCCAGCTCGCTCGCGTGCATTTTTAGCAGCACGCTTCCTCAGCCTTGACCCCGTAGTCTCAGCGCTTCTAATCACGGGATCGAGCTTTTTCGCTGATGGACACTTCTCAGCGGAATCAAAGGACTACAATTTTTTTTTCTCGTATAAACTCTTCCAATTCTGTCTCATTATTCCTTATCATATCCTTCTGCCCCTCATCTATCTCCCTTTCCAGCATTCACACCCAACAGATATTTGTAGACATTTATTATGTCTTTCCCCGGTCGTCACTTAGGAGAGTTATTCATACTGCATTCATTTAAAATGTCTTCATAAATCAATGCAAACAGCCCCTTCATCATCTTCATTGCTTTTCCCTAAACTCCCGTCAGGTCTCTGCATGTCTTGCGCACACAATTAGGCATCCAAAGGCCAAATAAATACCCTGATAGATGGGCACACCGGATTCACTGGGAAGCTGCTTTGATTTTTTTCTTCACTCAAGGTAATGGTCTTGTGGTTCCAGTTTTTACATTTCATGAACTCCCTGGAAACAGTCTACCATCCTGTCACCTATGAGACTTTTAATTCCCCACAATCACACGGTTGGTTAGACAGGCAAGCGCTTCTATTCCCAGTTTAGAGATAAAGATGCTCAAACATAAGCCAAGGCTCGGGTGTTATGGCTAGAGACAATTTCTATTGTACTTGCATTCATTTCAATCCATAAATATATATATACATTGATCCTTTTTTAGTAAGTGGAATCATTTGAAAATATCTAGGTAAATTTAACAGAACCAAAAGATTATGAAAATGACAAGTTTTTATATTACTTTTTGGAGCCAGTAATATTTTTGATAAAACCAAGTTTACAGCCACATAAAAGCCAGAATAATTCTAAACCCAAGAGTCTGTCGCAGCTAAAGGAAACTCCTTGCTTAACCATTTGCTGACATACACTATTCCTTTTATTTTGAAGCACATCTTATCTCTTCACATCCTTGCTCTCATCCTGCTACGGACTGCACGTCTGTACTCTGCCCCCCCCCCCATTTATGTGTTGAAACTTAATTCCGGAAGTTATGGTGTCCTTTGGGAGGTGATGAGGCTACAAGGGATCAGAGCCCTTATAGAGGAGGCCTCAGAGAGCCCCCTTGCCCCTTCCCACCATGTGAGAACACAGTGAGAACATGGCGGTCTGCATCTCTGAAGAGTGTCATCCCCAGAACCCGCCCATACTTGCACTCTGGTCTCAGATTTCCAGCCTCCAGGCTGGGGTGCTTTGTCACAGCAACCCAAAACAACCCCCACGCCATCCATCGCAGTCCCCAGACACACACACACACACACACACACACACACACACACACACACACACGTGCGGCCTAAGCCACATCACACTTCCTTCAAACAGTGCAACCCCAGCCCAGGACATGTGAGGAAGAAGCGGACGGTGGAGAAACCAACACCTCATGGAGACAGAGAAGACGAGGGCTGGAATCTCCGCATCACCATCTGCTGCCCCAACACTCATTAGTGAACGTGCTAGTTTGACGGAGGCATTAGCATCCAGTGATCTTACTTCAAATTGCAAATCCTAAACTGTGGTTAAGAGCCCACCGGTGCAGACACAGAAATGACAGGCAAGTCAGGGACCCAGGGAAGCTTCTCCATGATGATGTGAGCAACAGGACATTATTCTTGGTTGTCCCCAAACATCCTTCCTTTCCTTACTCTGAAAAATGCTATTCAACTGAATTTGCATGTATCCAAGCAGAGCATTTGCCTTTCCAGAACTTTAAGGCTGGGCAGCCTTCAGATAAGGATAAATGAAATGCTCCTGGCATTCTGATAGCCCTTTGGATTTAGGTTGGACAGGTCCTGACTGCTAAAAGGCAGCAGTAGAAAAAATAATACTAATAAGCTCTGTGTTTATTTCCTTTGACCAGTATCCGTGGCCACGGATCTTCTCAACAATGACAAAAATACCTTTTGCGGTAAGAAAAATTATTTTCTACATATATGTATGGAATGAAAAGACAACCCATTTGATATTTTCATTCAAAAGTAACATAAGCACATTTTAATTCCTCTAGAATAAAACATTTCCAAACTAACATATAAATGCTAAATTTATCTACTGAAATTTCAGCCAATTATAATTACTCTATACAAACAGCTTTACTTCTTCAAAATGAGGACCTCAAACCCCCTCCAGCTGAAATGCTAGTTTTTTCTAAGCTGCTAACCCACAGTTCCAGTTGTGACGAAAATTCAACATCGATATTCTGACAAATTAGTTTATATGAATCTAGTCAGTTTTATTCTCTCTTGGAGAAAATACTAACAAGGAAGCAAATAATAAAAATCCCTTTTATTTAAAACATGTGAGTGCACGTGTGTGTTTACATAGAGGAGAAGGTGGCAGAAACATTTAAAAAACATATAGTATTTACACTGCAGGTTTAGGGCACAAGAAGACTTAGGCAGGGACATACTCACTAACAGTAAATACGTTTAAAACACTTACAGCTGATTTTTTCCAACACCAGGCATAATGCCTAGTCTATATCATGGTAGCACCCACCTGTGTTGCATGTGGCAACAGAGTGTGGAAATGTGGCTAGTTCAAATTGAAATGTGCTGTCATTGTAAGACACACACTAGATTTGGAAAACATGTAATGAAAAAAAGTAAAATATATCAACAGCTTTAATTTTCATTGCATAGCGAATGATAATACACATTGAGTTAAATAAGGCAAATAAATTTAATCTCATTTGGTGTCTTTTCTCCTGTAAAAAAATTTTTTTTAATGTTTATTTATATTTGAGAGAGAAAGAGAGAGAGAGACAGAATGCAAGTGGGGGAGGGACAGAGAGAGAGGGAGACACAGACTCTGAAGCAGGCTCCAGGCACAGAGCCCGACGTGGGGCTCGAACTCATGAACGACAAGATCATGACCTGAGCCAAAGTTGGATGCTGAACCGACTGAGCCACCCAGACGCCCCTCTCCTGTTTTTCACATGCTTCCTAGAAAGTTTCAACTCGTGAACGTGGCTGCCATCGTATCTCTATGGGACGGGGCCGCTGGAGTGCTTCCCTCACTGTTTTGCAAACAAGCTCACGAGACAGGCTATTGCAGATCGCGTGGTCCCTGCTGTCCCGAGGGCGGGGCTCCACCATCGAGCTCTGGACCCTGTGGCTCCTGGGCTCCAGCGCTGAGTAACGCCAAGGCACTGTCATCAATGCCATGATCCCTTCAGTCGTGTAGCTGTCGTGAGGCAGCATACTTCTTGTACCAGGATAATTGGGTCTGATTGCTGACATCAGAACCACACAACACAGACGCGAGTCATGTGCTGTACGAGGTACCTGTGCAGTTTCACAATTCCCCAGGTCCTGCTTCACGCTGGTGAGAGCGCTGGACGCTTAACTCCCTCCACCAACACACCATCCTTAAAGACTGCTCCCCATCTCTCCCAGATTAACCGTTTCCCAGAACGACTGGGGACAGGATGTCCCTTCCCTTCGGAAGAACCCTCGCGCTGACAAGTATGGCCTGGCTCACTGGCCCCGAGAAGACAGTTCCTCCCACGTCTGCTGGGCCTGCCACGGAGGTGCCGCCTGCTGAGTACTCCCTGCCGAGGTTCTTCCCGGAAGGCCCTGGCTGCAAGAACCTGCCCTCACTGGAGCCTACGTTCCCTCACCTCTTTGAGGGACACTCAGTGGCGTTTTGAGCTCCAGAACACGGGTGGGATGGGCCAAGGTCCTGTGGTTGCCCTGCACATCGATTTTTCTCTCTGCTCTTCCTTAATTTCTTCACACATGTTACTCCTAACAGTCCTTCCCAATAGAAGCCTGTAAACAAATTTCAGACATTGTTTCCTGAGGAAACAAATCTAAAGCAGACAAACTCATAATCACTTGGCAGTGGGTGATTCAGGTGCGTTGATGAATGACTTAAATGATGTCATACCTTGGATGTTGACCTCCCAGTAGAGGCTGACTCCCGAAGGCCGCCCTAGAATAAGATCAGCCTTAGCTACACTCACATTGTGACCATGATCCAATGAATAGCAGAGCGGTGAGGCTGCTCTGAGATGCCATCGCTCTAAGCCTCCTTTCACAGATGGCGGAAGGATTTATCTGTCCCCTGTAGACACTCTCTGCCAGAACCATCTGTGTGGATGACATCTTTCTGTGGCATTCCCGAAGCATCAAGAATCTGGATATTCGGCCCATTTCTCCTCAGTTGGCCTCTTCTAAGAGTCACTGTTCCATCAGGTGCTTTGGGCCCGTTTTCCACTACTGGACCCTGGTCATTTCTCTCACATGCAGTCAGCACCTGCTTTGGGGGGACTACAAGCTCATAGTCACTGCAGACGAGGTTAACGCCTGTCAGCCCAGCTTAAACTGTGGATCGCCACTTTCCTCATCTTATGAATCAGAAATTGGTTCCCTCGATGACTTCTGCGGGTCAGAAGGGTGCCTGGGAGCGCCCTTCTCAGGTCCTGCCTGGGAGCGTTGTGTCTGTCATTCCTGATTGCGCTCAACTGAGCCCAGGGGTGGAGAGGCACCTCTTCCCATGAGATCCTTATCAGCAGTAAGTTCTTTTGGTGAATCATCTGATTGGTCCTGCCACGTTTTCAGAGTGCAACTTATACGCAGGCAGTTTATCCAGGCTTCCCAACATATTACTCAAAAGGAGAAAGAGAGGAGGTACCTGGGTGGCTCAGTCGGTTGAGCCTCCTACTTCGGCTCAGGTCATGATCTCCCAGTTCATGGGTTCCAGCCCCGTGTCGGGCTCCGTGCTGACGGCTCAGGGCCTGGAGCCGGCTTTGGATTCTGTGTCTCCCTCTCTCTCTCTGCCCCTCCCCTGCTCACGCTCTGTCTCTTCATCTCTCAAAAATGAACAAACGTTAAAAAATTAAAACAAACAAAAGGAGAAAGGAAAAGACCTTTTCCACCAGAGCTGTTTTATACAGATAGGACAAGACAAGTATCTCTCTTTCACAACAGAGACGAGCTCTCTTCTCTGTTCCCGAGGCCTTGACCCAGCGGCATCAGTGCGTGTGCCTTTCTGCGGACCTCTGTGCTCCCCAATACCTAACCAGTGAGCTTAACTGGGTTGCGTCCTACGTCAACGGAAGACCAACAGGACTTTAAGAAGCTCTTTCTTTTTCCGAATGAAAAAAACCAGAGATCACTGGTCCAAATATCTGATAATGAAGAGAAAATCGACAGCATGGTTTCCACTTGTTTTCAGACATGTGCTTACAAAGAAGTACATGTTGCTCCCACGAGATCTTCCACAGGCTTCAAGGTCTTAGATTTTTTTTAAGTGTCACTTTGTCTCCCGGGGAGTTGGTCCCCTGAGGACTGTTTAAGGCTAGCTCTAGGGTAGAAAGCAGACAGATAACTGGAATACTTAGTGCAGCACACATGGGGTGATTCCAGCAAAACCCATCCATTTTCTGCTACCTTGTCTGATCCTTGCCTGATGAGCTGTGACACTGTGGCTCACGCAAGTGCTCTGGGTGTGTTCTCGAGGTTGTGAAGGCACATCTACATATGCTAACCATCTTCTCCACCCAGTAAACCAGGTTTACGGTCCAGCTGGCCAAGGCCACCGCCATCAGCTGCAAGGAATCCCCGCTAACAGCATGGCCCTTTGTCCTTCTCCACAGGCTACAAACCTGGAATCATCTTAAGCTGTTCCTTTTTCCCTTGCTTCCCACATGTATGAAAGCTCTCCTGATTTATTTCTCCTATACAAACTCTCAAATCCATCAACTGTTCTCCATTTCTTCCACTGCTACCTGCTTTTAAGCCTTCAGCTCTAGTTTCCCCATCGCTAATCCATGACCCTGCTGAAAACTTTCCTCACTTATAATCGGAGCATCTGTCCCAAAGGCAGATTTGTTTAAGACACTCTTCTCCACCGAGCACAACCTTTCATGGCTCTTCATTGCTTTTAGAGAGAAATAAAGCAAAATTCTTAACTTCTGTCCCTTTGCCTCTTGGCCTCGACTGACGTCTCCATTCCCCTCACTCCTGCACTACTGCAGTGCTGGCCTTTTTAAAAAATTTTTTTATTTTTATTTATTTTGAGAGAGAGAGAGAGAGAGAGAGAGAGAGAGAGAGAGAGAATCCCAAGCAGGCTCCGCGCTGCCAGTGCAGAGCTCGATGCAGGGCTCAAACCTACGAACCGTGAGATCAGGACCTGAGCTGAAATCAAAAGTCAGACACTTAACCGACCGAGCCTCCCAGCGCTGGCCTTCTCAGTGCCCCAGGCACACCCTGCTTGCTTCTGCCATTCTTCCCTCTGCAGGTGCTGTCCTGAAACCCTTAGCTGGCTGTTCCCCACTTGTCCTTCAGATTTTAGGACAGATACACACCCGGGGAAGCCTTTCCTGTCTTGGTAAGTTTTCTTCATCACCATACAATTTCATACAATAATTGTCCTCTCCCTACAATAATTGTTGCTTCACCTTGTATTTATACAGCCTGGGCGGGAACTGTATGAATAATGTCAGTCCTCTCCACTAGAATGTTCTTCACGAAGGCAGGTAACAAGTCTGTCCTTGTAGAGTAAGCACAACTACCGAACCGGATTCTTTTCCAAGATCCTATGATTCTGCCTTAAGCAAATGTCGTAATACCAATGACGTCTCCAGTATACTCTCTGAAGCACAAAATAGAGAACAGTTATGGGTCACGAGCGTTACCAATATACCGACTTCTCCTACATGCTAGAACCTGAGGGGAGCAGAAATTGAAACACCCACACCATATTTCTCAGACGTCATTTCACATTTAACTCTGAGATCTATTTTCCTAATCAAATTAACATTTCTGAAAATTAAATTCTGCTGCTGTTGTGCTTTTTATAGGTTTCTAGCGGGGCTCTCACGAGACTGTACATGACATAGACGTGTTTGAATAACTCATACACTGCATATGATAACTGTACTTTGTCCCGTGACTCTCCCCCAGGATATCTGGCTGGAAATTCCTTGCCTTTCAAGGCCTGGCTCAAATCTCACCTTCTCATTAAGACCATTCTCTTCAAACACCATCCCTACCGAAGAATGTTAATCTCTTATCATGCTTTTACCATTTTTTCCTTAATTTCTAACATACTACATAATTTACTTACTTCCATATTTATTATTTATCATCTGTCTCCCTCAGCTAGATTTGTACTTTATTTTATGATATATGCAGGCATTGCCGCGGTGCATAAATGGTGCTTAATAAATATTGATTAAATGAATGATAAATGATTCTTTTTCAAAGATAAGTCTACAATTAATATATGAAATAAAACCATTTTAAAAAAATGTATTCTCCCTTCCTAATTTATCCCAGACTTTCCCTGAACCTCCTATCATCTTTCACTATTTAAATCAGGGCACACTCAGGGATCAACACACTTTAATCTCCACCGTGTACCTATGAAGCACGTGCCAGGCCTCACAGTCGGCTTCCTTAACCAGCAGCTTCTCTCTCTTGAAGGTTAGAGCCCAAACTGACAGAGGCTTCATTTTTATGTGACTACACGTTAAGTCACGTACATTTGCTTTTAAACAGTTGACTAAAAGATCAAGAGCAGCCACAACAAAAAAGCTCAGGAACAAACCAGAGCGGTTTTTACATGTCTTCTTAGAGAGTACCCGACCAAGCCTCCATTAGCCAGCTGACGCGGCCATCACAGAATACCCCGGCTGGACGGCTTCGAACAACAGGACGCCGTTCCTCACACTTCTGGGGGCAGGAACTCCAAGACCAAAGTGTCTGCATTAATGCTACCTTGAGGGCTCAGCCCTCAGGACTTCATCACCCCCCAAAGGCCTCACCTCCTGACACCACCACATTCAGGGTTAGGGTTTCAACACGGGAATTTTCAGGGGACACCAACATTCATCCATAATACAGTCTAATAATGCTTCTGGTGACTTCATTAGCTCGCTCTGACTCTTCTATATTACTTTATAAATATTTAAGTAAAATGTATTAACAGTGAGGTTCATCAGGGAGTCAGGGTAATGAACAGGAAGTCTGAAATCTGTACCTGAAATTGCTGATTTTGCAGTTTTGCTTTTGAGTAGGAAAACTGGACACAAATCTTGGGTCACCGGGTTATTAACTTAGTCATGTATCCTGTACTCTTGCTTTGTACTCAAAACGACATCTCAAATCCTCCACTTAACACTCCCATTGTCCTCCCAGGCCCTGATGCATGACCGTGAATAATTCATTCTCCTGCTTTAACCTCCGTAGGATCTCCATCCGCAACCCTCCATTCCACTACCGGGAACCAGAGCAGTAAGGCTTTCACAGACCCCTACACTGACGAAAGCTTCCACGCGTCCTCTAGGGAAGCTAGCAGACAGGCTCGTGCCTGGCACGTGGTAGATCCCGAGTACACATTTGAATGTTTATTTATTTCTGAGAGAGAGATTAACAAAGTGTGAGCAGGGAAGGGGCAGAGAGAGACAGAGACACAGAATCTGAAGCAGACTCCAGGCTCAGAGCTGTCACCGCAGAGCCTGGTGCAGGGCTCGAACTCAAACTGTGAGACCATGAGTCAAACGCTCAACCAGCTGAGCCATCCAGCTGCCCCCCGAGTACACATTTGAAAGGATTCAACAATCCTTTTCATCATGACTGTGCAAACTGTCTCTAAACATTTTAGCCAGGAATGGTTGAGAAACTTGACTCCGGTCATAAGAAAGAACAGAAGTCTGCTGGAAAAAACATTGGGGGCTCTTGTGTTTTGCAGACCTAGAGATGAGATGAGGCTGGCAAAGCTAGTCCACTTTTCCCTCTGCCCTGAACAGAGAGGTGATGCCTGAGAGTGAGCAGGAAGCAGTGATACGAAGACACTGGGTCTCATGTTGTCGAGCTGCTGAAGCAATAGTGGCCATCACACTCTTGTGGCTTCTTGGGAACTGCTCTTAGGAACAAAGCGTTCCTTTTTTTTTAACGTTTATTTATTTTTGAGACAGGGAGAGACAGAGCATGAACGGGGGAGGGTCAGAGAGAGAGGGAGACACAGAATCTGAAACAGACTCCAGGCTCTGAGCTGTCAGCACACAGCCTGACGCGGGGCTCAAACTCACGGACCACGAGATCGTGACCTGAGCCGAAGTCGGACGCTTAACCGACTGAGCCACCCAGGTGCCCCAGGAACAAAGCATTCCTAACGGAGACAGTTCTTTATTCAGACCTAAAACACTGTAAGAAACAAGCTGGTGCAATCTAAAACTTTCTTAGTGAACATTACAAAGAAATACACACACAGAAAAAAAAATTCCAAAAATACTCTGAAGTGATTGCTGTGAAAAAAGACAAAAGACTTATCATCCAATGTCAGGGAGAATATGGATATTGTAATGGACACAGCAGCTATTTTTTTTTTTAATTTTAACGTTTATTTATGTTTGAGACAGAGACAGAGCATGAACAGGGGAGGGGCAGAGAGAGAGGGAGACACAGAATCTGAAACAGGCTCCAGGCTCTGAGCGGTCAGCACAGAGCCCGACGCGGGGCTCGAACCCACGGACCGTGAGATCATGACCTGAGCCGAAGTCGGACGCCCAACTGACCAAGCCACCCAGGCGCCCCACAGCAGCTATTTTTAATATCTACGCTATATCTAAAACGACTTGTCACGTGTTAGCAAAGCAAGACCAAGGTTTATCACAAAGTCGATGCACATATTAATCACTGATCACTAGCAGTGACCAATTCTGTATAAAAACTTCGCCTACTTACCTAAATGGGCATGTTCATCCTCATCCCTTAATGGCCCTCACTGTTTTTTGGGTCAGATATTTGAAGACACAGTTAACCTTAAAGACATGTGAAAGCCCTGGGCTATGTTCTGAGTTACAGCCAAGGTGTCATGGCCACAAGAAATGTGATTCATTTGAAGTTGTTTTATCAGAGAAATTATAGGTTCTTCTTTCTACAACTAGAAGGCTTGAGCCCTCTGTCAAAGCAACTTTCCAAAGCTAAGACTGAAAATTGAAATCAAAGTCAGAACGACAAGTTGACACTATGTTATATTATAATTCCAAACAGGAAATAAGCCATTAAAATAGTGATTGATGATAACAGCTCTGTTCTTTTTGGCTCAGGGGCAAATAATAGGTTTCAAAGGTCTGAAATGCACATGTTCTATGTTCTAGCTTCCCTAGTACTGATGGTATAGTCTACAAAAGGATATATAAAAACAAGTAAGTAAAATATACAGGGAGATTTTCAATATTAGCTGAAACCATTTTGACTGTTGAATATACCGATAGCTAAGTTGGAAAGGGAAGATTTTCTGCTACTTTGAGAACCATTTTCCTTTGACAGTAATTCAAGGCAGCATCTGTCACAGACTCTAAGTCTAAAGTTCTGTCTTGTCCAGCAAGAGAGCGGGATGCAGGATTAAAGTGAGAGATGGCTAATGTCCAGGAAAAGACAAGAGCCCTGAATAAGGGTCCCTGCCCCATTTTTATCAGGATCAGAAGGCTTACAAACATGGCGATGGACGTGCACAAAGATACAATGAATTTGTGAACATTAACCTGTGGACGTGAGGGGAAGGGGATCCCGAAGATATTTGGGGTTAGGGGTTTAGGTTAGTACAAAACAAAATCTGGTGCTGGGCAGTCAGGAGGAGGGTTGTTTACAGAGGACATGAGGCATCACCTCTGTTTATCTTAGCTAGCCTAGGCGATGAGACAGGGGGGAATAACCTCAGGGTTGGCAAGGCACCTGTTCTTTTGTTAACCATCTCTGCTCTGGGCTGCTTTTCCTGCAATGCAGTGGTCCATAGTCCAATTTACCTGTTTACCTAACTTGGTCCTTTCCTCCTGTGAAAGCAGCTATGGTACTAAATTGGGGGTGCTTCCACCCTGAATATCTAATCTTATTTATTTCATATACCTATGTATTGGGCACCTTTGTGCCTCTATTTCAGGGGCCCTTTGCCCCTCCCTCTATTCTGGGGGCTCTACACCCCCTCTCTATTCTGGGGTGCCAATCTTGTTTACCCAAATTCTGGTGTGAGCATTCTATGGCTTTGTATCTCTTTATGCCTTGTTAACCCATTGGTGCAAACTTAGGGAATTCCTAAGCTTATTCCCCACAAGCATCTTCGAATCTAAATGACTGACAAGCACATACATGGAGGAAAGGCAACCTCGATAAAATAAAATGAACACTGGCCTTCGAGGATCTGGGAATAAAACTGCTATCATTGCTATTGACTCTTTGGTATTTAATGTCTCTGAACCCATTTGCTTTTCCAGAAGGCAGGAAAGCTCAGTGGAGTAGAATTTAAACTTTAGAATCAGACATCCCTGCTCCTTCACTTAGGAGCTCTGTGTCAGTGGCAATTCCAGTTAATGCGTTTAATCTTCTAGTTCATCTGTGAAATGGGGATAATAACACTCATCACAGTGGCACCATGATGACTGAATCTGTAATGCACAGAGAGTACGTACTGTATGTACTAAGTGGACAGGGCCCACAAGAGTGGCTGAAATGAAAACATGATGCAGTCATAGTGTGTTAGTCTAGTATTACATATTATAACATACTATGTTGAAATATATTTGTTTCTTACAACGGTAGTGAAGTATAACTACACTATGCTATAGTGACAGTATTAGAATGGAGGGTAGCATGATGCTGTTCGACTGAACGGTAAGGTCTGAAGTGCAGATCCAAGCAACTCTCCAGTCCGTTCCATCACATGCTCTCATGTTTTTACTGTGTGCATGGAGACATTGTAGTGCATACTAAGAGAGATTTAAGAGAAACCTTTCGGGACTGGTCACTGTCTTCCAAATGAGTGATGTTCTGTCAACAGCAAGAGCAAAGAGGCATGGATACATAGTGTGGATCATTTCTGAAGGAGAAGACCATAAAAGAGGTTGATTAGGTGAGACCTGGTGGATGAAATTCCCCCCGCCCAGTGGGCCAGAAGGGGGCAAAGAAAGGAAATGTCACGCAGAAGTCTGTGGTTTCGAGGATGTGGTCTAGAAAGGATAAGGATCTTGACTGTGACTGATGGTTCTATAAGAGAACAGGGGGCAAAACTAGAAAATTCAGGCTGAGATAAGAGTGTTAAAGCTCATTAATCTTGGCACTGAAAATTCATACTCTATGAGGTTTTCTTGGTTTAATCATAAAAGAATTTAAGAGCAAATACCACTGTAGTGCCAGCGTGGAACAGAAAGCATACAGACTCCTGAGTCAGATTTGATTGAAAACCTACTGCTGCTTCCTGTTAGTTGTGTGAGTTTAGACACATAATTCCAGTCGTAGCCACAAAAAAGAGGAGTACACGTATGACACAGAATTATAACAAGGATTAAGTGAATTAGTAGGTATCAATCAACACTAATTCCAATTTGTTCCATTTAGCAGGGAGATACATCGTGCACTTAGAGTGCACATCTAATGTCTGAGACACAGATATTGCACTGAGACATAAGCAATAACTTTTTAAACAATGAATCTGAAAACTTCTATTCAGGTTTAAAATATCACGTATCTATCAGCACTGGTGTTAGAAAGGGGGTAATGGAATAATTACATGCTAAAAGTGTCCCTTACTGTATTTCTGCCAGATTGAATTAATTAGTATCGGAGCACCGGTGGTCCACACTATACCACAGGCTCTTAGAAATATCACTTAGCTACTCAACTTTGCTTTTGTGATTAGTCAAAAGCGGGGATGGCTGGGGATACAAAGCCACTGAATCATAAGTGACCTCACTGCAGAGGCACGAACACAATAGCTTCTGAAGTGAAAGAAAATCATGATGAGCTTCTGAAAAGGTTTCTGCTAAAGCAGCTGTCCTCACATTCAGTAGTTTGATGGCAATACTACATGGCATTAATTTCAGCCAAGCAAATGATTAACTTCAACCTGTCAAGATAATTAAGTGATGGAAGAAAATCAGCCTGTCAATACTAATTTCTTATTAATTTCTCTAGTCAGGTAAAATTAGTCAAGACTGGTAAAATCTTTAAAAGTGGGGAATCTTTTCTAAAAAAGTATAACCACACGTACATATTAAATTATGTGAAACATCTAACGCGATGAAAACAGACCGTGGACAATGCTTGCTAAAATCTTAATGCATGGAGTTTAAGTGGCAAAGAGAGATACCTGACTAATGCAGGGCTGTATACACTTGGTGTTGTGGAGAAGAGGTCCAGGAAGAGAACGAGACTGTGCAATGCCAGTTAGGTTTTGAGGTATGAAATCAATTTCAAAAAGAACAATCTGACATCATATACGTTGGCTATAGTTAGTATCCACCAGAAATAAAATAAAAACAGAGACAACAAATCTATCACTTGGGTGGGCTAGGGTGAGCCCGGCTACATGATGCACACGGGTGGCTCAACCAGAGAGTTTGAGGTCTCATTCACTGGTATGAACTACGATTCATTTAAGCAATGATTTTTCAATAATGGAGTGGAGCCCAAACTACCCTCAATAAAGAGTGCAGTAGTAAGCTTAAGCGTTATTTCAGTAAACCTTTGAGAGAGGGTTTAGAAAAGTGTTGAATCCTGCGGCCCCAAACTACACTCTTCATTTAAATTTGTCAGCTGAGGAGAAGAATAAAATGTTGGCATTCTATCTGTTGAGGAGAGAGAGAAAGTGAGAGGGAGAGAGAGAAAGGAGAGGGGAGGGAGAAGGAGAACAGGGAAGGGGTGGTAGGAAGACCACGGTAGAAACACACTATCTTGTTCTCTTGCATCACCGCCATGGCCATGGGAAGAGTCTATGTGGCTAGCTTGCCAATTTCAGGAGAATGAGCTACTTGGAATGGGGTGGAAACACCCCAGAGGAGCCCTGCGTGACCAGCTGACTCATACCTAAGTGACAGAGGCATGGCAGAGCCCAGCCAAGATCAGCACACCCACCCGGCCAAGCCTGGCATGTCTCCTCAGCCTCAGCTGACGCAGAAGTATGTGAGAGCACGGGACTCTTGTGCACAGCGAATGTGGGGCTGGCTTGTGAAAAGGCATTTTATGGCAATGGTTGAATGATTCTTAGGTAAAGATCCAATGCTATGAGGTTAATGAATCTAGAAGTTGCATAAGATAAATGAATACATAAAATGCATTTACTTAACATGAAAATGTAGATGAATATGCATTAGCACTGGGATAAACATTATATGTAATATACTTAGAAATCCAATATACTATGTGAAAGTAGTAAAATATTGCAAAATAACAAGGTAATTTGATTCTAATGTCCTAAAAAATGCATATACATATAAAAGAACACATAAATGATGAAAACATTAAATGTATTCAATACAAATAAGGATAATTCAAAAATAGAGCTCTTTGATCAGTATCACTTTGTTATTAAAAAAATATGTTGTTTGCAAAAAAGCACAAAATTTTTAAATTTGTTTTCATTTGCGTTGAACATTTTTATTTATTTACTACAATGATACTTCTATGGTATCCTTGAACATAATTTATTAAAACCTCCATTCCTGTAGATGTTCAATAACTTCTATAGATGCATGATAGATTTTACATTTGGTAAAATACACTGAATAATTTCCCTTTAGCACAGATGCTTTATTATTAAAATCTGCAATGTGGCTAATAAGTTTTCTGGGTAAAATAATCACAATCCATGACCCAGGCTAGATTGTCTGGCATACCTTCTCGTTCTAACAGTCTAAAATCTATTCAACTATTTCAGATGTCTCTTTTTGAGACTGACCATGAAAAATGAGCTTTATTCTTCCGTGGAGAAGGCATTTACCCACTTCATGCTCTTAGTCAGAAGGGATGGAAAGGAAGGGGTTTTGAGACACTGAGTTGACTCTAATAAAACGTCTATCTTTATTCACTATCAATTTGGGTTATCTGATGAAAACGTGTATAATAAAAATGCCATCCATTTACAAACATTGGCCCAGGGAGGTCCTATTTTTAAAACAAAATTGTCATCTATACAAGCTGGCGTAAAAGCCCCAAAAGAAATATTAAATAAATCATTCAAGCAGGCATTATAGAAATCATTAGTGACATCTACATTTTTAAGATCCTTGCTCCTTTATTAAAACAAAAAGTTTGCTTAACCTAGAGGTGATAGTTTTTGCAAACCCATCAGTAAATATTTTTCTCCCTTCATTTCCTCTTGGAATCTAAATCCTGGTCTCAGAGTACCTCTGGAGATCTCTGAGCAACTCTTCAAACTTTTCAGATTGCTGGATTCATGAAAAGGCACGATGTGACTTAGGAGCTGCCATTTGCAAAAAAAGGTTCTTGTGACTCTACCATACATCCTTCCTCCTTTTGGTCACGGAATCTCCATCTTGCTCTGGGGAGTGTCCTTTCCTCCGTTTTGTGCCATCTTACATACTCAATCAACATGTATAGTCCACAGCCATCTGATTCTTTTCCAAGGAATCTGAATCCCATGGAGGAATGCAGGGAGTGACAGGTGACTGATTCCTAGCAGTGCCCCACTAAGGCTGCCCATCGGTTCTGGCTGACCTGGTTCTGATTCTTCCAGTTAGTCAGGTTTGTCTTCAATTAGATGAGCTACATAAGCTGACATCTGTCTGCCTCTCAAAACTTAATTACAATGTCTACTCCGTTTCTCATTAAACTTCAGCCATCTCAGTCTCCTATACCGTCCCCACAGGGTCTTTGCACTTGCTCCTTCCCGAGAACAATGCCTGCTGTGCCAGCTGTCACGGCTCCTTCTTGTCCTTTGCTCCCTAGTTCAAACATTATTCCTTCAGAGAGGCCTCTTCTCATTATATTATACAGCAGTGTGCTTCCCAGGCCACCGTCACTGTTACTCTCTGTGATGGCTCAGCACATTATGGCCCTCAGATGAAATCAAGCTCCCCGCCTGTTGTTACTGTTGTTTTTTAATGTTTTTATTTATTTTTGAGGGAGCACAAGTGGGGGAGTCTTTTTAAATTTTTTTTTTAATGTTTATTTATTTTTGAAGGAGAGAGAGGCAGAGCACGAGCAGGGGAAGAGCAGAGGGAGAGGGAGACACAGAATCTGAAGTGGGCTCTAGGCTTTGAGCTGTCAGTGCAGAGTCTGATGCGGGGCTCGAGCTCATGAACCACGAGATCATGACCTGAGCCGAACCAGGGTTTTTTTTTTAAATAAAATTTTATTGGAATGCAGCTGTACCCATTTGTTCGGTATCATCCGAAAATGGCAAAGTGGAGCAGTTGTGACAGTATATCTTGCAATGCCTAACGTATTTTCCATCTTGTCCTTAAAAGAAAAAAATTTGCTGGCCCCTGCTTTATTCTCTTTATTTACCTCTTTGTTTCCTCATATAACTCATCATCATCTGCAATGGTCTTGTTCATAGTTCAGCTGGTAAGTATCTGTCCCTACTACCCGGCACTGAAGAGTTCTGGAATTAGGTTACTAGCCTGCTTTTAATCAGTTATGTGTCTTTCATGCCTAATCCAATGCCTGTTGAGAGCGGAACTCAACCAGTATTTGTGGAATCGATGGATGAGTAAATGAGTATGCCTCTCGTCAACCTGTGCTCAGTGACTGTTAGCAGCACCACCCCTGGCATCCAACACGCGCTGCCAGTGAAATGTCCGCACTTTCCTCTCCAGGGCAGACCCGCTCGTGCAATGCCTGTTTCACAGCCCTAGTCGATGTACCAGGAGCAAGTTCACCCCAGGTACAGTTAGGGGAGTAGGAGTGGGCACTCAGCTCAACAGCAGCCAGTAAGCAGACCAGCCAGAGCACAAGGACCGCAGGCATAAAGAGGAACCAGATCACAGGACCCATTACACATTTGTGGGGTTTGTTTTGTTTTGTTTTTGAGAATTGGAAATTGGAAATGTGGCTCAGGAGTCGCACTTGTCTCTCCTGAGAGTTGTGCTCTTTATGCATTGTTGCATTAAACCCACTTTTTATCTGAGCTAGTTTGAGTGTCTACGTGTCATACGCATCCAAAGCAAAAAACTCAATATATCTGAGTTATACCGAGCAAGACGTAATAAATACACGTAAATAAATAAATGCAGGCTAACTAACCAAACCAGCTCTACTCTCACAGAAACACGGAACGTGTGCCTTACGAACGAGCAGCCGCATAGCTTGACGACACGCTGTAGGAGGCAGCGATTGTAAAACCCCGACACAGTGGCAGACGCCCTAATGAAGACCAGACTGTCTTTTTTTTTTTTTTAATTTTTTTTTTCAACGTTTATTTATTTTTGGGACAGAGAGAGACAGAGCATGAACGGGGGAGGGGCAGAGAGAGAGGGAGACACAGTATCTGAAACAGGCTCCAGGCTCTGAGCTGTCAGCACAGAGCCCGACGTGGGGCTCGAACTCACGGACCGCGAGATCGTGACCTGGCTGAAGTCGGACGCTTAACCGACTGCGCCACCCAGGCGCCCCCAGACTGTCTTTTTGAAGCAATCCGTACTAATCAGTTACTTAAAGGTGGAATCCCATGTCATTAGAGTGACTAATAATAGGAAAATCTGAACATGTTTATGGTAGCATTTTTGCTTTATCACTACAGACATAAAACAATCTAACCATCTCATTTCTGTTAAAGAAGTACAAAGAAGTGTGGTTTCATTACTTTTTTTTTTTTTTTCTTTTTCTTTCTGGGAGTAGTTGCCTTTACTACAGTTAATGTCAAAGATTAAATGAGTATGGCAATAAAATAAAATTCACTTAATAAAAAGATATTAATTAAGCACCCAATTTGTGCCCTATTTTCTTCTTGTGTCTGGAGATCTACCAATGAATAAAACTGTCAAAAATATATATGGTCATGGGTGTTAAATTGGGTCACATAAAACTCATGTCATAGGAACATTAAAAGACATTTAGATATTTTGGAGAAAATATAAATTATAAGACATTTAAAATCAACAACAGTTTGAACCAATTGCGATTTACCCCTCACCATGAAGGCTAGATAGTCTAGAAAACAATTAGTAGAAGAAAATTTGGCGGGGCGCCTGGGTGGCTGAGTGTCGGACTCCTGCTTTCAGCTCAGGTCACAATCTCGAAGTTCGTAAGTTCATGCCCCACATCGGGTTCTGTGCTGACAGCATGGAGCCTGCTTAGGATTCTGTGTCTCCCTCTCTCTCTGCCCCTCCCCAGCTCACACACACACACGTGCTCTCTCTCAAAAATAAATAAACTTCAAAAAAAGAAGAAAGAAGGAGGATACTTGTCATGTAACATTCAAACTTTCTGTAAAAATAAGCCAGACAAAAATTTTGTTTTATTTCTCACTTTCTATTACTATAAGAAAATATCTGCCAAATATTTTATGTATTATTCTGTAAGAGAGAACAGGATTTTGTCACTGTTATGTTAACAATATTTTCTTTTCTAAGTTTTGTCATCCAATTTGCTCGGATGACAATCCAGTTCAGATTTTCTCCTTATATCAACTATCTCATGTCTGTCCTTTTCTAGTTATGTTAGTCTTTTCCCTATTTCTTATATAACCTGTTATTTTACCAATTTTCTCTGTTTTCTTTTGTTTATGTATTCTTGAAAACTGCTCTGATCTTCTTGTCCATCTTTCATGTAATCGTTCCTTTTTTCCCCAAATAAATCCCCCAAATTATTTATTTCTATATTGTTTAAACACACTCCCCTCGGACTTGTTATCCTGAAACAAATAACTCACATATTTCGTTCAGATACAGTTCTTCAAAGAGAGGTAATTTCCACGTACTAAGTTATAATCATCCATAACAGTGAAAACATGACAACAAAGTATTTCAAAAAAGTATTTCAAAATCTATAACACAATTTTGAGGTGGATCCAGGGGCTTGAACGGTAGATCACGAATCAAGTTCAAACAGCAGTCATCAGACAACACACTACATTTTGCAGTCTGCGTGTGAAGCCCGCCTAATTTTACCCTTGTGATCACCAACCGTGGAGAGCGATGCTGATTCCGGATAAATCTGATACACATGTACATCAAGTCTGCTAAAAAGTATTTGAGTGAACTAATGGCGCACACACACCCTTTGAATGTGCCCAGGACACGAGCGGCACAGGCAGGGCATGGGCATGGGCAGTGCGTCTCAAGCCTGAGAAGGCTTCCTGAACGGCGGGACTCATGAACTGAGTCTTGATTTGGAGACAGCGGGGATGGAGAAGGAGAGTAAACACCAGTGGGAGAAAACAGGAATGTCAGACTATGGTAGATTCCACGAAATGTAATTAGTTCAGGGAGGCTGGGGAATGTGGTCTCTGTCTGGAGTGGCAAGAATTCCAGGCAGCAGATTATGAAAATCCCCCCGAGCCACAGAATGGGTTCTCTCCTGAAGAGGGAGAGGGTCCTGTGAGGTGTCTTCAACCGGGAAGAGTCGCGTTTTCAAAGAGTGGTGGAGAAAGACTTGTCAGTTTTCTGGCTGGAAGGCTGATAGACCGGTTCCAAGGTAGGAGGCCAGGAGGAGCAGGGAGGTTCTGAGCTGAGCAGGGGGCAGGCTCGGGAGGAGGAAGCAGGCGGGAGGGCTGTCTGCTGAGGCTGCGGGATGGTGGGCAGGCACCTGCGTTTCTGCCTGCTGATTCACTTCCTTTGGCCATTCATTTTGACATACTGTAAGCATTTCTTTCGTCAAGTACATGTATGTGCTTAATTAATTGTCACGACAAGGGCTGCTCTGGACCTCTTGCCAATCTTCCACTTGCTAATGAGGATCCACTGCTTATGTTTTTATTTTATTTTATAACTATAATACTCTCTACGCATTCTCATCGCCAAACCTGAACATATTGGCAATCTACTTTAAATATACGCCTCGGGAATTAAGTTCAGAGGAGGAAAAAAAAAATAAAAAGGACAGTAGAAACTGAATGGAACTCCTAGAGGTGCCGGCAAGTTGAACAGAGATGAAACTATGCTTAAACGGCACTGTCTCAGTCAGTTTTAACACATGTTCAAGGCTGTCCCCACCTCTCAAGAAAGTCAGGCTGAACTTAACCTGATACACAGCAGGAAGGAGAGGCCAACCAGGCTTCGGGTGGGAGTAATTTCTGACGGATCCAGGCCATTTGTTTTCCTACTTCTAAACAGTGAAGGCTGTGGACTGGGAAACACAGAGGCAGATAGATGCTTTCATGTCCTTGGGTGGGCACTCGTGAGGTGGGTTGCCAAGGATTTGGTTTTTCCGTGTGCAAGCCTCTCTTTCTCTCTCTCTCTCTATATATATATCCCATAAGGTTACAATTATCACTAAGTTAATTTTCTTTTAGAAACCAGATTGTCTCTAAGTTTCTCAATTTATTCCGAACGTCCATCCACTTTCTTATTTTCTACACTAACTCGAGAATCTTTTTTTTTTTTTTCTGGATCCATAACCAACTGCACCTAAATGATTTCTTGCACTCATCATGTTTCAAAAATATTTATAAGCTTGTTTTGTTTTGTTTTGTTTTGAGTAGGCTTCACGTCCAGTGCGGAATCCAACGCGGAGCATGAACTCACACCCCTGACATCAAGACCTGAGCCAAGACCAAGAATCAGATGCTTAACCGACTGAGCTACCCAGGCGCTCCGTGTTTAAAAATTATTGACAACACATATGAATATATCTATAACACTAAAAAGTCCCAGTGATTTGCTCTTCAACCAATTTAATTAACAGTACAGATAACATGTATGGTTCTCTATTACTCCTTCTACGTGTATTGAATTTCTCTCAGGAGAAAAGAAACACTATAGCTTGCATGAATTTATTATTTTTTCTTACACCGTACATTTCCAATGCCTTAAATGGCAATTTAGATGGGCTTCAAAATACACAGGATGTGAAATATTTTTAAAATAAATTTTCTCACAACATGCTATGAACAAAATTATTTCCTATTACAATTTTGAAAAAAAATCTTTATTGTAGGTCCTGAAGTAGGAAATATAGTTCATGATCCTGCAGTCTAATAAAGATCACAGTGGGCTGACTGTATAACATCTCGATTATTAGTTCTTTGCAAATTTCTCTCTAGGGTACTATTCTAAAGTTGTAAATGTCTACATCTTGAGTCCTGTGGCATCGAACAGAGATTTTACATGACGTTTTTCTGGAATCAATAAAACATCAATGCTTAAAACTGACTTTGAGAACCACAAGATTTTAGAAGATCTCTACTACCTCAAGTTTTTATTGATGTTATTAGCAGTCAAAGCATTTAATGATGACCTACTTATGAGGCATTGCATTAGGTAATAAATAAATTTATAGAAACTGGTGACCTATATTCTTAACCATATTCATTCTGTGAATCTAGATTCAAATATCTGACTCTCTCATGAAAATCTCCATATGTTTCTCTTGCCTATATGACAAAAGCTCAGTATTTCCAATTCCAAACTCACTAATACACTCCTTAAAACTTAACTTGTGGGGGCACCTGGGTGGCTCAGTCGGCTGAGCGTCTGACTTCGGTCACAGACTGTGGTCTGTGAGAAGATGACTGGTGGAACACAGTCCAATGCTTCATTTCATTTCTGTGTCTATGCTCTCACAACGAGCGTATACTATATCTAGGAAGGACAATTCAGAAATACCAAAATTCAGGGTATTTTTATATTTCTGACTCCTTCATTCTCTATTCCAGCTCCACGAGTAACAAATCTTTGTGGGTTTCAGACCCAACGGGCTTACAGTTGCCATATTCTAATCTGAACTCCCCTGGGTAGTCCCAGTGCTAGTCCCACACCCTAGTCCTTCATCATTCTTGGCGTCCGTGAGTTCCACAGTCTTGGCCTCCAGTTCAGGTTCTGTCATTCATCTCCGTATTGCCTTAATGTTTGTCAATTTCAGGACATTTCATGCTTCAAAAATCTTCAATGGATTCCCGTTGAATATATGATAAAGACAAATTATTCATTTGGTGTTTCTGTCATTCCCTGATTTAGAACTGGCTTTTTAAGGCAACCAACGGAATGGGAAAGATATTTGCAAATGACATAATGGACAAAGGGCTAGTATCCAAAATCTATAAAGAGCTCACCAAACTCCACACCCGAAAAACAAATAATCCAGTGAAGAAATGGGCAGAAAACATGAATAGACACTTCTCTAAAGAAGACATCCGGATGGCCAACAGGCACATGAAAAGATGCTCAACGTCGCTCCTTATCAGGGAAATACAAATCAAAACCACACTCAGATATCACCTCACGCCAGTCAGAGTGGCCAAAATGAACAAATCAGGAGACTATAGATGCTGGAGAGGATGTGGAGAAACGGGAACCCTCTTGCACTGTTGGTGGGAATGCACACTGGTGCAGCCACTCTGGAAAACAGTGTGGAGGTTCCTCAGAAAATTAAAAATAGACCTACCCTATGACCCAGCAATAGCACTGCTAGGAATTTACCCAAGGGATACAGGAGTACTGATGCATAGGGGCACTTGTACCCCAATGTTCATAGCAGCACTTTCAACAATAGCCAAATTATGGAAAGAGCCTAAATGTCCATCCACTGATGAATGGATAAAGAAATTGTGGTTTATACGCACAATGGAGTACTATGTGGCAATAAGAAAGAAATATGGCCCTTTGTAGCAATGTGGATGGAACTGGAGAGTGTGATGCTAAGTGAAATAAGCCATACAGAGAAAGACAGATACCATATGTTTTCACTCTTATGTGGATCCTGAGAAACTTAACAGAAACCCATGGGGGAGGGGAAGGTGAAAAAAAAAAAAAAAGAGGTTAGAGTGGGAGAGAGCCAAAGCATAAGAGACTCTTCAAAACTGAGAACAAAGTGAGGGTTGATGGGGGGTGGGAGGGCGGGGAGGGTGGGTGATGGGTATTGAGGAGGGCACCTGTTGGGATGAGCACTGGGTGTTGTTGTATGGAAACCAATGTGACAATAAATTTCATATATTGAAAAAAATAAAATAAAATAAAAAACCTTGAGACAATATTAAAAAAAAGAACTGGCTTTTTAGCTTCCCCTGGTTTTCTACCATAACATCATACACCTTATGATTCTGCCACACTGGACTCCATTCCTCTGCCCGAGTATCTGGGACCACCTTGCTTTTTTTCTCACCCCATTCCCTCACCCTTGAAACACCATCTTCTCTTTCTGTGCATTGAAATCTGACTTAATCATCACACTCCAGTTTAGAAGTCAGCTTCCATGAATGTTTTTACAATCTCTCCTCTGGCCTTCTCCAGTACCGTATTTATCACTTTGTGAGAAGATTTTCCTCTCTGCATTTTGCTGAGACAGGGCTGCTTCTTCAACTAAATTATAATTTTAGGCAAAGACCGAGCATTATTCTCATTCTTATTGCCCACAGTTCCTACTTTACATTGGATGGACGTATGAATAAATGAATGAATAAAAGATTACATTGTCATTGACAATAACGAAGGGCATACAAATACCTGAGAAAACCCTGAGCCAGTTTATAGTTTTGAAAATTGTATGATGTGGTCATTTGGAAAACAAATGGTCAAATTATAGATTAAATTGATAATAAATTCTAGACTCCATTGATAATAATAACATTGTGGTAGAAACAGATTTATGAGATGCTCTGAAGTATCATAACTCTCATAAGTATGTAAATTCCTAATTTCCACAATTAAAAAGTGGTTGCATTCGAGAAATAATAGAGGTGAACAGACATAATCCCAGAATATTTCTTTTACATTTTCCCTGAAGAACTTGGTAGATGTTATTGTGGTTCTGCTCACCAAGATACAGTGTTTCATAAAGGCAAAAAAATAATTTCTTCTACACCACATTTTATCTGAGTTAGGGTTAGGATATCCCATTATTTTAATGCCAATGAACATTCACTGACTATCTACTAAGGCTAAGGCACGGTGCTGGGCAGAGCAATCCGGTGACAATCAAGGCAGAGCTCCGGCTCTATCCTGGCCTTCAGGAATTACAGGTGCAGACTCTTATTGTCCATTCTTACAAATGCTGTAATAAACACTAGCGTTCAGGGGGGTAGGGCAGGATTTCTGGAGGAAGTGATATCTAAGATAGTGAAAAGATTAGGAGTTTAATGATATTAATGAGCAGCAAATAACACTCCAGAGAAGAAACAGTCTTTATGGGGGCCTGAGGTTGAGACCGAACGTGAAACGCTATGAACAAACAGAACAACAATCAGTTTTGTGTAGAGGGACAGATATGGGTTCAAAAGAACACTGGGGCAGCGAGCTTGTTCAGAACTGGTACAACTTGTGGGTAAGTACCGAAGACACCATCCTGAAGACACGGGCCAGTGGCGTATAAGTAAGTTCCCTGGGAGTGTACTGTGGAAAGATTAGAGGCAGGTGCTATTAATGGGGGGTCAGGGGACAGTAACCTGGTTGGCATAGGGTGCTGACCCAAAATAGTGACAGTGACAGAAAGCAGTTAATAGAGTTGAGAGATAGTAAAGGGTTTAGATTCAAGCAGATGTGGCTACCGATTTTCATACTAAGGGTAGAGGGATGAAAGTGGGTCAAAGACGAGGCTTAAATTTTGTCATGAACAAATTTGTGTCATCTGGACTTGCGGGAGAATTTGGGTGAGGAAGGGAAGAAATAACCTTCACTGTTTAGCCTACTCTTGTTTGGGGCTCTCTGATACACTGTAGCATGACCAAGAGCTTTCTAACTGATACAGGCCATGAGGAATAACATACAGGCATATATCTCCCCACACACCCCTCTACCAGTAACTGTTATTAATAGCTACAGCATGCACTTCTAAAAATCAGTAACAACAAACGACAACAACATCGCTACTGAATTTCTAAGTAAGGCTACACAGGATGGGGTGGGGGGAAGGACCTGGGCGTTGGAATATCAACATCATACAATCATACCCTTTCTCAAGGTGAAGCAAAGTGAGATCCTGGAGGGATGGGGGACAATGGAACCTGGGTATACAGTCCTTCTGGTTTCTGGGGAGATCTCACTAATTAGGCTGCTTCCTGTGGTGAATAAAAGAAAAAAGAAAGAAAAACAAAACCCCCACCCCCCCCGACCAAAAAACCCAGCTGAGTTTCTAGCTACATATGTAGAAGGTATACATAAATAAATGTACGTACAAATCAGTACACAAATGTACATAAATGTGTATACACATATTTGTATTATGAAGGGTATACTCTGTTTATACTTAACAATATTGTTATTAAGGGGTTGTGGTGGCCTCAAGGCAGGCAGGCAGGTAGGGATGGCCTGCGTAGAGCTGAGCCCCCGGCCAGCTTCTCCCCCGCAGCAAAGCCGACACTGGCTTCGCGTGTTAAGCCTGAGGAAACTTCATGGGATGAGGCTGAGGCTTTCCCTCCGTTGTGACTAGCGTGCACATTTACACCCACACTTTTTCTGCCCACACACCTTCAATCCAACAAGGCCGGCAAGCCACTACAGCATTCCACCCTCTCAGCAACTGGCCTCCCTCTCTCCTGCGCCGTTTTCTAAGCCGGGCTTGTTCTCGACCCCTGCACGGTGATATCACAACCACCAGCAGCCACAGGTCAACCTCCAAGTGTCACAAGCAGGACCCTGTCAGTGACAGGAAACCACGTCCTGGGAAGAAGAGAAGAGGCTGCCTTCAAAGGAGTCCCCATGCACTCGGAGTCCATGAGCCAAAAGGATATGCAGAGACGCTTCAACATTTTTCAGGGCTGGTTTCTTGGTTTTTATTCAGCTCTGGTGCTGACAGACAGGGACTGATACTGACACCCGAGGGCAAAAACCCCACTTCCCTTAAGGAAGGGGCATGTCTGACCATGATGCCCAACAGAGTGTAACCTTAGACTCTCCGTTTATCGTGCTTTTTATTCCTTTATTGTTGTTGGCCTTGTGCTGGGTTTGTTTACCAAAGATTTATTTTATTTAATTGAACACTAAAAATGGAAAACTTTGCACATAAAAAAAGAAAAAAGAAAAGAAAAGAGAAACGGAGAGAGAGGCAGGCAGGCTCTGGGTGAGGCGGGGCTCGGTCTGGAGCGCCACTCACGGGGCTCACGGTTCCATGGGCACCGATGAGGTTGGTGATGGTCAAGGCGCCAATGCACTGGAGTTGGGGGAGGGGTGATGTGTCCCACAGGACACACGTGTTTTTCAATTCGTAAGTAGAATCAATTTCATTAATAAAGATCTTCCCACACATACAGAGCAAACAATTAATGGGCTCCAAGGAAAAAACCCCACATACAGTGGAGTTAGAAGCATCCCAGGATAACAAAGAATATATATAAATACGTACACCCATAATCACTGCCGTCTCAGGGAAACTTTTTTCCTCTGCCCCTTCCTGGGCATCTTCTGCTTCCTGATAGGATTTTTTTTTTTTTAACGTTTATTTATTATTGAGAGACAGACACAGAGGACAGCAGGGGAGGGGCAGAGAGAGGGGGAGACACAGAATCCGAAGCAGGCTCCAGGCTCCCAGCTGTCAGCACAGAGCCCGATGTGGGGCTCGAACCCACGAACCGTGAGATCGTGACCTGAGCTGAAGTCGGTTGCTCAACCGACTGAGACTGAGCCACCCAGGCGCCCCAATAGGATTCTGATCCTCATCAAGACGCAGGTTCTTCTCGTCAAATCATCGATGTCACTGAGGCGCTTGAAAGATTATATGGCTTAATAATAAGGATCTGAAAAAACGCTAAAGTGAATGTGAATTTGAAGGTGGATGTGTCCTCCATATAAACCCTCATGTCGGCGTAATCCACGTGAGACTATGACAAAGCTAATGCTTGTGGACTTTTTTTTTTCAGGGAAATCAAGTCAATGGGTTCCTTTCAATTTATAAATGAAGGCGTCGCATGGCCCCTGCTACAGCCCAACACCGCTCTCCCCGTCCATCTCCACGGTGCCCGTGTGCCCGCTGACGCACGCCCACCCCTGATGTGGGCAATGAACGGCGGCCAGGACTCTCCTTGCACTTCACTTCTATGAAAAATACTGCAGGAATAAGCCATTTCTGACTCTCATAAAAAATAAAAAAAAAATACACTTTAACATCACCAGCAATGAATCTTTCTGAAAACTATCATCTTAAGGGTCACGGGCAACCAATTTTCTTGTCAAATTCGCTGAAATTAAACTGAAAAAAAAAATCCACTCTTTTAAGGGAAAGCGATGGAGGAACGCAGCAGGTTAACAGTGAGACGAAACCAAACTCCATCGTTTTGGGGGACAGGTTGCACTGACTGCCTCCTCCTCTGGGATAACAGTGAGACGAAACCAAACTCCATCGTTTTGGGGGACAGGTTGCACTGACCTGGCTCCCTCCCTGCTCTGGTCCCTTCACTTTGGAGACAATGGATCCTCACCGTGAATATTTCATAGGAATCTGACTCTCCTTTATGGCTTGGTCCTATTTTTCTTCCGGTTTCTTTACAGCTTTCACTGGTGATAAAATACGTTTCAGGTTGGACATACAGTAGGGAAAGCAGTCTTTCCCAGGGCTTGAGTCTGATAAAATGAGTTCAATTTTCCTACTGGTTTCTCTCGAGAGACAGGCAGCACCTACATGTTTTCAGCACAGGGATAACTGGCACCCAAAGACTACTGTAGTCACAGTTATGCCAAAAGAAATTAAAATCAACAATGACATAAGACGTATTTACTATGGGAATATGAAATTTCAGAACAGAAATCTGTGCAATTTAACATACTGTTCACTGTCAGATAATGAAAAAAAAAACTAGAAGTTCTACTCACATAACTAACGGTAACGTGTACTGAAGACTTGCAGGGACTTTTCCTAACACGGCGCAGTTTCAAAAGCAGAGGAGAGAAAACCCCATCTGTTGCTGAAGGTGGAAGGGTGAATTCCTCAGTTATTATTTAGAAGATAAGCTGTGTGAGGCCCATGGGAGATTCCTCCCCTTTAAGCACATATATGTGAGTGGCTATTATAGTGTGGCTCTGTCAGGGGAACTTAGCAACGAGATAAAGTAACAGCTGTATATTTTGTAGAGAAGTTTGCTTAGGAAGGCAGTTGCCATGGGAACGCCCGGGAATAGCGATTGGATTTTGTGTTGTATGAAAGTGATGAGTTTACTTTGTCTGGATTACGTGCTTCGCACTGGCAACTTCTGCGGGGGGGGGGGGGGGGGGGAAGAGAGAGAGAAAGAATAGTCTTTTCCAGACATTTGCATATTAAAAAACAATCCGCGTCCTTTTCGAAGAGACGGGGCACACACGTTCCTGCCAGGCTTCTTCATGGAGGAATCACATGCTGACACCAAAAACCGCACGTTGCGTGAATTCCTATTTCCAAAGACCTCTGACCGCTTTGTGCTGTGGGTCCATCTTATTCAAACGAGTCTCATTCAACTCTAAGTCCTCAGAAATTTGCCTAAAATACTTGCAGCTGGGAGATGTAAAGAAAACCTTATGAATGAGCAAAAACGAAGTGAATTATACTCCATGGGGAAGTCTCTCAATGAAAAATCTGGTAGACAGGCTCTTGGTGGGGGTTGGGGGAGCGAACGGGAAACAGATGCTGGCTGATAAGAATTTGCTTATTTTAACAGGGAGACACCAGTGCATGTGCTGGGGTTCCAGTGAATGGGGCTCTGACTCCGCCATTTTCTCTCTGCAGGTGGCAGGACGGCAGTGAACGGAACTACCCTGATCAGAAGATGAGAACAGGAATCTTCCTTTTGTTCCGACGCAGGAATTCACGATGGCCAGGAGCCGCGGGTGGGGGGCCTACAGAATAGAAATTTATCCCACAGTCCCACAGAGCCCTCCAAGGCCAGGGCTGCCCGCCACCAAGGAATGAACACCAAGGCAAGTTCACACTCCCCTCCAAACCCCACCCCTGCCCTGCCCCCCCAGGCTTCCAGGGCAAGCCTGAGCGAGGAAACCTGTTCTGCAGATGCCCAGACAAGGCTGGATGAGATCTGACACATCGAGGGGATTATTTATCTCGTCCTGAGTACAGGAAAAGATCACCTCCCCACCAAGACCAAAAATCTTTTTGTTAAAGAGAAACTCAGAAAGGTTATGGGAAGACAGATGGAGAAGGGGCAGATTTTTTGAAGTCGAGTCACTGCAAGGACTAGGACACTTGAGCCTACAGACCTTCAACAGTGTAGCAAAGTCTACCTTCCCAGGACGTGTCGTTTTGGAAGAGCAATAAAGTGGTTGAGTCTTGCTGTCTGAGCTTGGTTTTTCCTTCGAGATTGGAAGTGAGCTCCACAGTCATCCCCTCTTTATCCTTCCTTATTTGTTTCCTGACTAAGTCAAAAATTTGGGAGATGCACTGTTTCTTTGGAATGATACTGCAAAGCCAGCGCCACTGTAATCTCCCCTTTATAGATGAGGAAACTGAAGGAGAGGCCCTGCAACTTGCCTAAAATAGGCTCATTTTGGAGCTGGAACTTGTCAGGCTGTCACCCTGAAAGCTGAGATCCTGAGTCCATAACTACACTGGAAGGTGCCCTCACCTCCCACAACTCAGAGGACATCCTGGGCCACCCTCCGCACCTAAACAATCACCTCGTCTGGACTCTGAAGACCAAAGCTGCCATGTACAGCTAAGAGTCATGGAGCGTATCAGAGCTCACTCTCCAAACCGTATTATCCCATACACTTCTTGTTACTCAATTTTACTATTAATCGGGAAACTACTCAGCTATTTGCAAATGTCTTGAAGGTCCTAATGTACTCAACACACCATGACTTAATTTGACTGTTGCCAAACTATGTTTTAAAACTATTTCCAGTTGGGGCACCTGGGTGGCTCAATCGGTTGGGCGTCCGACTTCGGCTCAGGTCATGATCTCACGGTTCGTGGGTTCGAGCCCTGTGTCAGGCTCTGTGCTGATGGCCCAGAGCCTGGAGCCTGCTTCGGATTCTGTGTCTCCCTCTCTCCCTCCCTACCCTGCTCTTGCTCTGTTTCCCTGTCTCTCAGAAATAAATACACATGAAAAAAATTAAAGAAAAAATAAAACTGTTCCCAGTTGAAGTCCTTAAAATATATGTGAAATAAACAAAATTAGGGGTACACAGAAATGGAACATAGGGACTATAAGAATACAATTTAAAAAAATTAAAATTTACCCAGAGTCCTCTTAGTTTCAGAAAGTTTATCTATGGATAGGGTAACAAGCTATTATTTTGTCTTCACTTTGGATGTAGAAAGGAAAAAATAAGTTTATCTTGGAATAGAAATCACACAAGCTATATAATGAAGGGTATGTTCTGTCGATGCTTTGTAAGCCCAGGGTTTTGCCAGGAATTTAGTAAAATTTCTAGAAATTTCTTCCACGCAGAATCTTTCAAAAGGAGCTCTTGCTTTGAAGGTATAGCTCAAAATTCAAGGCTTCAGGTCAAAAGGATCAGGACAGATGATTCTGTAGTTTAGTAATTCTGGAGATCCACACATTTATTTCAATAGCTGAAAGTACTATAATCTGACACTTTTTTGCATAATCTCTTATTTAGCAGCTTTCTATCAAGCCCTGGAAAATAATTTGACATTTCCAGAAACCCAATATTGCTTCTTAATACAATACTGAAACAAAAAATTTTTTTTAGCTGAAATACCAATATAATGAAATAGGTGCTCCAATTTGGAAATAAGCAAATCAAAATTATACAGATGAAAATAAACGTAGAGTATTGATTTTAGCAATAATAGCTAGCATTACTTTCAGGGGAAGTTCTCTTTTCTTACTCCGTTGCCTTGACTTCACTTACCCTCCCGTCCCCATTTCACTGAGTACGAAAAACCAGGAAACGGCTGCGGATTCACTAGGATTTTCGAGCCCAAGAGAACACGGTGAGCCAGAGCTGATGCTGAACTGTATCCGCCTGGGAAATGCCTTTAACTCTTCTGTTAACAAACCCCACTCACAGCAACACCACAGCTGTATTAGCACCAACGTGGCACCCTTGCCTAGGTGCTACTGGATTAGGCCCATTAGCTCTATGTCTGAGGTCTAGAAAGAATCGAGTTTTTGTATGTATGTATGTATTTATTTATTGTTAAGAGAGAGACAGCAAGTGGGGGAGGGGGAGAGAGAGAGGGAGACAGAGAATTCCAAGCAATGTTCATGCTGTCGGTGCAGAGTCTGATGTGGGGTTCAACTCAACGGAACGTGAGATCATGACCTTTGCTGAAATCAAGAGTCGGACCCTTAACCGACTGAGCCACCCAGGCGCCCTGAAAGAATCCAGTTTCTAATGTGGTGGAGGTGAGTTGTGCCTATAAACACTCAAGATGTATGGTCTTGTTGAAAGCAAGGGTGTGCAGCTCAAAAACATCACTCACAATTGACCAAGTCACTCTTGCACTAAGGAAGCTCTTTAAGAAATAACGCCAGACTTCACAAGGTGGCGGCTGAACTCTAGAATGAATTGCCGAGACTGCTATGAGTGTACATGCTGAGATTTTAGGAGACTCAGATATCTAGCACTGCTTGTCAAATCCAGACCAGTTCTGACATGGTTTATTTCCTAAGGCCCCCCCATAGGACTATCTTTCTTCCGGCTCCCACTACATAGACGTCTACGGCAAAAGTTCGATTGAGATGTTACTTTCTGTTGAGATGGGAGAGGAATAGAAAGAGAGAACTAAGTTTTATGGTATGAACTTCTGGGTCACCAAATCCAATATTTGTTTAATTTCTTGCAGATTTTTGAGGTCGTACCACAAGTATACTTGAAATTCAAACTAACGTTAGCTCTGAAGAAATGTAAACTTGGAGATCTTATGTCCCCATAAGAAACTACTTTTAATACAAATAACATATTTTTTGAATATTTTGAATATGCTATTAAAAAGGTGTTTTAATTAGTCAGACATGTTTTCATAATCATTAATGTTGTTTTCCATTATAATTACAGTGAGAGTATTGGATTATCTGTCTACTCCCCACACCGCGGCCTCTTACTGGGAAACGACCCTTGCACAAATCCACATGGTCACATGGGTGACTCCCAGCACCTGTGATGGTCTTGTGTTTAGGCAACAATCACTTCAAACGGGGCCCACCTAATTAGACCAGGCCACCGACAGGTTCATTTCCAAGGAATCACAATTGGGGCTAAGAGGCTTATCCGATTTCTTTACCATATGCTGGATCCTTACCATGTCTGAAGCTTCTGGAAGCTTTGATCTCTACCATGTGGATGAGTGAAGACAGTGGCAAAGACACGAGCATGATGCCGACCCACAGAGGATGTCTTTGCCAGGACCTTTCATTCCAGATGGGTCTTTAAAATAACTCAAAGCATCTGCCATTCAGGTTGCCTTTCTTCTTCTCCAAGTGTATCATTCTGAAAATAAATAAATATGTTTTAAAAATGTGTAAGTATGGGGCACTTGGGTGGCTCAGTTAAACATCCAACTTCTGCTCAGGTCATGATCTCACAGTTTGTGAGTTCAAGCCTTTCATCGGGCTCTGCACTAACATCATAGAGCTTGCTTTGAATCCTCTGTCCCTCTCTCTCTTTGCCCCTCCTCCAGTCTCTCTCTCTCTCTCTCTCTCTCTCTCTCTCTCTCTCTCTCTCTCTCCCCCTCTCTCAAAAATAAACATTAAAAAAAAGATAAAGTGTGTTAAGTATGATACAAAAGGGTTTTGTGACATAAAGAATTATCAGAGACTCATGAGTGCAAATTACCATTAGAACAATCTGGAAGTAACGCCTCATTGTAAATTATCCTCAGAAAATTCACGTTATGTCTTAATGAACGGCACAACAGCAAATGTTCAGGAAAGCTCATTTGTAAGAGACGAAAACATCAAAACTAAAAGTAATTCAAATGTGACATAATTATACTCACAGGACAGGAGACGGTGGAAGAGGTTTCAGGGTTTATGCAGGAAGTATTTCCCTCCTTTCACTCAAAGCACTAACAGCTTTAGGAAATCAAGTAACGCATTTCTGGTGGGCTTAGCAACGTCTTTATCAAATAATTTTCCCTGTCTAATAGTGACTGTGAATTCGCATTTGGTGGTAGGTGAGAAGGGAAGTATGTACTTGTCACGAAATGTCTTATCATGCGTATCCCCAAGCTATGGGAAATTGCTCACTTATTTTAATCTGATGCACCATGAAGCCACCACATTTTTCCCTATTATCTGTGACAGACTATAGTACACTTCTGTTGCTCACAAGTTTTAAATGCATTAATATGCCTTTTTATATGTTGCTCCCTTGGCACATGTGAGTTTTGCATGTTGAAGCGTTCACACAAGATGCTCTTAAGGGACAAAAATGACAAGATATTCTATCTAGCTTCCTGTTAAAGAACTTCTAACAGAATAGTCAATTATTTTTTTATTATCATGTAACAAAGGCCTACCAGACATAGGTCTAATCTTGTCTGTGCTTGATCATACAGCTCTCACCCAGGGCATCTCCAGACTGTTATGAAATACAAAGTCTAAAATAAGGTTACCTAATATTATTACTTTGGGTTAGTTGTCTTGGAATAAAATAAATCAGTTTGCTTTTTAAATAAAAAAAAATGTTTTTGGAGAGACAGAGCTAGTGGGCATGCGCACAAGGGAGGGGCAGACAGAGGGGGAGAGAATCTTAATGAAGAAGGCTCCATGCCCTGCAGGGAGTCCAACGTGTGATCACACGACCCTGGGGTCATGACCTGAGCTGAAATCAAGAGTCGGATGCTCAATCAACCAAGTCACATTTAGGATGAGCCCCTAAATGAAATTTTTGATAAACAAAAATTTCCACTGTTTTCAAAAATATTTACTTGTCCAATAAAAGATCTTTATTTTATCTTTAATTTCTTGTCTAGATAATTTGTAACCTAGAAATAACTTTCAATGTAAAGATATTTGCAAGACTACAGCAGAGAATCTCTTTGTTTTTCCTGAACCATTTGGAAATAAGCTGTCAGCACGATGCTCCATCACTTGTAAACATTTCGGGGTGTAATGCTCACACACTAGAACGTTCTCTTACGTAACCAAAATGCAAATGTCAAAATCAGGAAATTAATATTATACATCATCACCATCTAATCTACTCATTCAAATCTTGCCAATTTTTCCAATAATACCCTCTGGGAAGGCAGAAGATCTAATTCAGAAGGCATGTTGTACTCAACTGTTCTGCCTCGTAGTCTCCTCCCATCTGGATTAGTGCCTCAGACTTTCCGTGTCCTTCCTGACCTTGAACATTTGAAGAGTACATGACAGTTATTTTCACAAATCTCCTTGAATTACAAGTGTCTCTGGTGGAATCACGAAAGAAATAGTAGACTTCTCACTTACTGCTTTCCTTTTTCCCTTTTCTTGCTTCCAAGATGAAAAATCATAAAATAATTTTAGATAAGGAGCACCTGGGTGGCTCAGTCGGTTGAGCGTCTGACTTCGGCTCAGGTCATGATCTCATGGTTTGTGAGCTTGAACCCCAGTGCAGAGCCTTCTTTGAATCCCCCATCCCTGTCTCTCCCTGCCCCTCCCCCTCTTGTGTTCTCGCTCTCTCAAAAATAAACAAACATTAAAAAATTTAACAAACGGGCTCCGGGATGGCTCAGTCGGTTAAGCGTCCGACTTCAGCTCATGTCATGATCTCACGGTTCCTGAGTTCAAGCCGCGTGTTGTGCTCCGTGCTGACAGCTCAGAGCCTGGAGCCGGATTCGGATTCTGTGTGTGTGTCTCTCTCTGTCCCTCTCCTGCTTGTGTTGTCTGTCTCTATCTCTCTCTGTCTCTCAAAAGTAAATACATAAACGTTAAAAAATTAAAAACGTAATTTAAGTAAAAAATGTTTCAGTTTCATCTCGACTATCTACCAAATATGAATAAAACTCACATATGGGCTTATAATAAAAATATGAATTTGCAAAATGGCAATCTGGAATTGAAGACTCCTAAGGAGATCATGCGAGTCCTAAAAGCATTCAACACAGGAACACCCACTGGATTTCCCCGATGACCCAAAATCTCAGACCTTGGTATCACTTCATTGTCAAAAACTGACGGGAAACTAAAAGTAATGAGAAATGCTTCAATTATAACCAAAGATAAATGAAAATTCCTATTCTCATCCTCTTTCAAAATTGTCATGAGACTCAGAACTGCCTAACCTGGGCTTAGAAGATAAATCTGCTTTTAATTTCATTGGTTTCCACTTCTGTAATTGGAAGAATTTATCGTGCACACCATTTTTAAAAGACCTAGAAATGTGCTAAAAATATTATGGCCACTATATGTGTTTCCATATGCACTTGGGTCGGTTTACAAAGCACTCACTGGATAAATGAATTACGTTTTAAATACCTGGAAATAATAAGTTAATGTGGAATTTCTACATTAAAAAAATCTCTTCAAAAAGACAAGGATAGTTATAAGAGAATCTGTTGTTTGAGAATCGCCGCAATATACTGAGTCACTCACACCCACCGGAGTGGTTCTTGTGGGAAACAAAAGAAACGAAACCAGAAAATAACAAGTGTTAACAAGAATGTGGAGGAATTAAAATCCTGGTGCTGCTGGCAGGGCTGTAAAGTGATGCAGCAACTATGGAGAACAGTGCGGTGGTTCCCAACAAATCAAAAACAGATTTGCTATTATGGTCCAGCAATCCCAGCAAACTGTCTCCCAGAGTGGCTGTCCTGTTCTGCGTTCGCAGCAGGGGTGAACGAGCGTCCCTGCTGCCCCAGGAGCGCGCCCCTGTCTGGTGCCCTCCGTGGTTTGGATTTCATCATTCCGCAGGTGCGCAGTCTTTCCTCACTGCTGTTCTCACCTGCAGTTCCCCGATGGCACAGGACGTGGAGCATCTTTCCGTGTGCTTATCTGCCATCTGTATGCTTTCTTCGGCGAGGGATCTGCTCAGGTCTTCTGCCCATTTTTAACCGTTTTGTTTTGTTTTCTTATTGGTGAGTTTTAAGACGGTCCTTTATCAAATGTGTCTTTTGCCAAGTGTGTTCTTCCAGTTTGTGGCCTGTCTTCTTTTGTTTCGTTGTTTTTGTTTTTGCTTTTTTTTTTGTAATCAAATTTAACATACTATGCAAAAGCAATACTTACTGGGAGGAAGAGGGTCAAAGGCAGTAAAATTAAACCAATATCATGGTACTGCTGATGGCTTTTAAGTATGTGCTTGTATTTCTTCTATTAATGTGAGTTACAAATTGAAGTGCATTTCTGTTTTTTTTTTATTCTACATGTGTGTGATTAGACTAACCTTGTAAGCAAAAGGTCACACCATCTGCTATCAGTAATACCAACATGTTGTTGACATTCACTCTTCCTTGGCTCTTGACTATGCCATTGGGTCCGCTGCCCCTGGTTGTCTTCTATTTAGCTGAAAGGCGAGGGAGCGAATGGAAGTCTTATCGCCTTCATTTTAAATTGGGAGAATAGATTGGCTGAGAGGTCATTTCATGTGTGCCATGTACGAAAGTCATGGATTAAAGACAATTTTCAGTTTCATGTTTTACTTTCCTTTCAGTGCACTGACCACAAGAGAGAGAAGAACACCCATTGTCTTCAGGATCCAGGGAGCAATGGGAATCCCGCACAACACCCCTGGGTGCCTCTGCATACAGCAATGATAATTAGCCTACTCATCCACCCAGTAGATCCAGTGAAACTACGTGCATGACACTTTTTCTTTTCCGAATAGGATTGGGTAGCTCCCTGTACTACTTTCGGTCTCTGAACTAGCACAGACAGCATCACCTTCCCAGAAGGAGTTCACACACCTGCATTCATGGTTATATTTTTTTAATTTGTTCATTTTGCTTTGACAGCCATGACTGCATGTTCTGTGTTTCACCAATGAGCCCAACAGTGAACTGAATCATCTCCTTTTTCCAACCCATGAGTTTAGCCAGCCTATGTAATGCAGTATTTCATCATAAAGGAATAGTTCCGATCATTTGTGGTTGTAGACACGGTCAGGCCACTCACAGAAAAACAAAACACCAGTGGAAGAAATCTCCTTGTGGCAGGCATGGGGGGTGGGGAGGTATCTACGGTTTTGTGGAGGCAGCTCAGTGGACAGAGGCAGCAGGCTGATCTGTATTTAAGTTTCAGGCTGGCTGTGCGTTGTTTGAAAATGTTATGCTTACATTGATAAGAAAAATAATTAAGATAAGGCTTCCTGAAATAGAGATATTTTCGAGTTCTCCTCTAGACTCATGATGTAACCCTGAAACCCCTGTGGTATTTCAGGCTAATTTAGATTTGCAGTGTTCCAGGAGGAGCTCATCTCTGGAGCACCAGTTTAAGGGAAAGGACTGGATAGGAGACGTGCAATTATCCGGGAGACCAACTCCCCAGTCCCCGCCGTTGTGAGAAGCAAGAGGTGCTTCCCTTTTGTCACTGATTTTGTAAGGACTGGTTAATACTTGTTATCGTAAGTTTTTGCAAGGAATTGTCCTTATTTCCCCATTTTTTAGCACTATGAGTACATATAAGCAAAGAAAATAATGGTATGGAATTCACTGCAGAATTTAAATCATCACACAGGAAAGGAAAGATTTGATCTTTTGCTCAATAAAAAGGAATCTGTAGAATTGAGATTCTGGTAGATACTGAGATGTGGTTCTAATGGATATAATATCTTTTAAGGGAAACAGAATGAGAAAAAAAAACCCTGAGGTTCTCAATGGTCTATTTAGAAGGAGATCAAAGGACATAAATGATTATATTTTCAAAAGTAAATTTCCAGCTGCATAATGAAAATAGTAAATATCATATCTCACAGCAAAACTAAAAATAAAAGGATAGATATTAAATCATAATTCTCACCACCTCTAGGATCTTAATGGCTGGCAATTAGTATCATATGTAGAAAAAGTGGTCATAATTTAACAAATTTGGAATCTGCCTAAGAAAATGAATCATAAGGAGGGCATACCAACTGAAAAAATTTTCAACAATAAGCAGAAACGTCACATAAGTCCTTAACAGTTGCATGCAATCAAAAAGATATAAATATTTGGGGCGCCTGGGTGGCTCGGTTGGTTAAGCGTCCGACTTTGGCTCAGGTCATGATCTTACGGTCCGTGAGTCTGGGCCCCACGTCGGGCTCTGTGCTGACAGCTCAGAGCCTGGAGCCTGTTTCAGATTCTGTGTCTCCCTCTCTCTCTGCCCCTCCCCTGTTCGTGCTCTGTCTCTCTCTGTCTCAAAAATAAATAAACGTTAAAAAAAAAGATATTAATATTTTTTAAAATTTAAAATAGGGGAAAAAAGTAGTAACCTCAATATTTTGCCCACAAATAGTATTTTCTCAAAATATACATAGCGTTCTGCTAACTAATGGAAAATGCAAAGAAATACTTGTGAATATAACATTTGAAAAGCAAATGAGTTTAGGTACTAGAAAATAAAATGAAATAAACCAAAGGAGATTATTTTGAATGGAAAAGTACAATTATATTAAAATATACTGAGTTATAATTCAAAGCAGAGCACTTAAGACACTGCCTCATTTTTACAGTGCTCAGCTAGGAGCAGACGATGAGTTTGAAGACAATCATACACAGGTACAGTGTTATTAGTTCAGAAAGATATCAACAACTCCCATACATGCACTGCGTGTATCTGAGAGGTAACACGCTTGGACGTGTTGGGGACACAGACAGAACTTGGGATGTTCAGGATGTCTCTGCAGCAGGCATCTTTACCCCTGGCTCATGCTCAAGGAAACAGAGATCATGAATATTCAAAAACTCAATTCACAAAGCCAGTAAATAAACACAAAATACACATCGAATTACAATGTGGCAAACCTTGGGAATGGCTGAAACGACCCCTAAAGCCATTAGCAAGAACTATTTTGTGTATATGCACAGACAGCATGCATTTGCAATCAGAAATACCATATTATTGGGGTGCCTGAGTGGCTCAGTCGGCTAAGCTTCTGAGTTTGGCTCAGGTCATGATCTCAAGGTTCATGAGTTCAAGCCCCAAATCGGGCTCTGTGCTGACAGCTCGGAGCCTGGAGCCTGTTTCAGATTCTGTTGTCTCCCTCTCTCTCTGCCCCTCCCCCACTCACACTCTGTTTCTCTCTCTCTGTCTCTCAAAAATAAATAGACATTAAAAAAAAATGAAAAAGAGACAAACCAAAAAACAGACTCTTAACTATAGAGAACAAACTGGTGGTTTGGGGGTGGGTGAACTAGGTGATGGGGATTAAGAGTACACTTATGATGAGCACTGAGTAATGTATAGATTGTTGAATCATTATGTTTTTTTGTTTTTTTTTTAATTTTTTTTTTCAACGTTTATTTATTTTTGGGACAGAGAGAGACAGAGCATGAACGGGGGAGGGGCAGAGAGAGAGGGAGACACAGAATCGGAAACAGGCTCCAGGCTCTGAGCCATCAGCCCAGAGCCCGACGCGGGGCTCGAACTCACAGACTGCGAGATCGTGACCTGGCTGAAGTCGGACGCTTAACCGACTGCACCACCCAGGCGCCCGAATCATTATGTTTTATACCGAAGACTAACATGGCACTGTATGATAACTATATCGGAATTAAAATAATTAATAATAATAATAATACAGATCTTTATATTGAGAATTCTTTTGTCTTTGGGATACTCAGGGAAGTTCCAGAAGACCTACCACAGCAAAGGGACCAGATTGGAAGTTTCATACTAGATGTTACCTTGGTGTGGGTCGGAGGAAGGATGGGTTGCATGAGCCCAAATTGGCTAATTCCAAAAGGATAGGAGCCACTCCAGCCCACTGTGAACGGAAGTTAGAGGGTCAGCACAACTAAAGTAAGTTCGGTCACTTGTTACTATTTTCTTCATTTACAGGTTTGGAAAAAGAGGTAAGAGAGATTGGAGAGGCCAACTAAGGCTGAGAATGATTTAAGAAACCACAATAACGTTTTATCGTGCTGCGAATAGCGTATGTTTCCAAACCTGTGATTAAGTGATGTGGCAGTGATGTGGGGCCATGGCCTGCAGCCCTCGCTGAAGTTATGAGGGGCACTGACCTCCTGTGGTCAAGATGGTGAGGCAGAAGGTAAATGTTTCCTACACAGTATCTATTCTCTTCCTCCACAGAACCTCACATTGATTCAGGGCAGGATACACACATCCAGAAGATTAAACGTTCCGTCTCTTTTTCGTCTCGTCACGGCATGTGGCTACACTCTGGCCAACAAGGTGCAAGCAGAAATGCGTGGGAATTTCAGGAAGACTCTATAAAGGGAGGGGGATCAACCTTCTCCTTCCTCCACCCTGCTGCCCGGAATGCTCACGTGACGGACGAAGGCCAGCAGCCACACTGAGCCATGAGGCCCACACTTACGGACCAAAGCACAGAAAGCGCGGAGACTTCAAGGCTTGGGGAACAGCCATACCATCTCTAAACTGCCAGATGAAGGGCTTTTTTTTTTCAATGTTTATTTATTTTTGAGACAGAGTGAGAGAGCACGAGCAGGGGAGGAGCCGAGAGAGAGGGAGACACAGAATCTGAGGTAGGTTCCAGGCTCTAAGCTGTCAGCGCAGAACTTGACAGGGGGCTCGGACTCACGAGCCATGAGATCATGACCTGAGTCAAAGTCGGAAGCTTAACCGACTGAGCCACCCAGGTGGCTCCGACGGGCTTCCTTTCTTGTGAGAGATGGAAACATCCATCTTTTCAGAATCACTGCTGTTTGGGGCTTCTCTGTTACATTAAGCCACGTGCAATTCTGCCTGATAGGAAGGGGCATGGAAAGGGGGTTGGGAAGTCACTCTCAGGCTTAGGACAAAGAAAGGAGGAAGGACTGGGAAAGCATTTCTGGCCACGTCATCCCCTCCTCCGGGCTCCATGTGAATTGCCAGGAGAGAGGTGGGAACTTTCACCCTGAGTACCTTCTAGGGAAACAACACACCAGAAGGGCTCACGTTGTCTTAAAAGTCTTCACCGTGTGCGGTTGTTCTGCACGCAACGCGACCTTGAGCTTTCTACGACTGGTGACTCAGTGTCCCCAGTTTGTGGACATTGCCCCTACAGGTCACTGTTGAGCAGTAATCCAGATGCGATCTGATCCACAGAGACTTGGAGAAGCACCTCTAATGGAGGTGGAGCGGGTGAGACTCAGGATGCCGCACAGCTACCCAGCATCCCGGAGGCAGGGCTCCAGCAGAAGGAAGCCGCGCACATGGAGACGATGTCCAAGGGACTTCAACAATGGTGGATCCATACAGAAGAAGGAATATTATTCAGCCGAGGGCAGGAAGGAAATCCTGTCATTTGTGATGACAGGGATGAACTGGGGGAAGGGGCATCATGCTAAGTGAGACAAGTCAGACAGAGAGAGACAAATGCTGTGCGGTGTCACTTACATGGGGAATCTAAAGGGGAAAAAAAAATTCAAATTCATAGAAACAGAAACTAAAATGGTTGCCAGAGTCTGGTGGGTGGGGAAAATAGGGAGAGGCTGGTAAAAGGGTACAAACTTTCAGCTGTAAGATGAGTAAGGTCTGAGGATCTACAATAGGGGACGATAGTTGATAACAATGGATTGTAAAGCTGAAATTTAGCGAGAGTAGCAGAACTTAAATGTTCTCATCAGAGAGACAGAGAGAGAGAAACCTGAGGTGACAGATGTGTTCATAAACTGGATGGTAGGATTCCTTTCATGTTACGTGTATCAAATCATCATGATGTACATTTTATGTAAACAAAATTTTTTTAAGTTTATTTATTTTTAGAGTGGGGGGGAGGGGCAGAGAGAGATGGAGAGAGAGAGAATCCCAAGCAGGCTCTGCACTGTCAGCACAGAGCCCGACACGGGGCTCAAACTCACGAACCGCGAGATCATGACCTGAGCTGAAATCAAGAGTCAGATGCTTAACCCACTGAGCCACCCAGATTTCCCCCACGATGTACATTTTAAATGTATTATAATTTTGTCAGTTCCACCTCAAAAAATCTGAAAGAAACATAAAACAAACAAAAGCTGCAAACAAACAGCTAACGGCCCCCGCACAGTGGTTATAACTATGTGACGCCAGGAGGCAGTTCCACTGGTGGTGGCGGCTGTGGGAGCAAAACCACGTGGGGGCAACACGGCCATCTCACTGCAGGCATGTGGATGTGTCTTCAGTGATTTGCAGCCCTGACAGCTGGAGCACAAAGATGGGACCCTTTCGTTCTCACGCTGTACCCAAAATACAGAACACGGACACGGCTAAAATCAGGCACAGACACACAGGTCAGCGAGTATTTACGTAATGCTTGTTCTACATAAGAGACGTGAAATAAGCAATCGAAAAGCAAATTATTAAAGCCAAAAACCAAACAAAACAAAAAAATGGGGGAGGGGCTCAGCGTAATCCTATCAAAGGCACGCTTTTTCATTGCCCCGTTCTGTACTCTGCTTTGTGAGCACACGTATTTCCTAAAGTCGACGTGCTTTTTATTCGTACACCAAAGAAGTAAATGTCGCCCTCGCAAACACGTTACTGCTTCCTCCTCGAGTAAAATCCTGTGTGCTGCCACTGCCTTGGAACGACAGGTCTGAAATATCTACACCATCTGGAGCAAACGGTTTAGCTTCCAGCTGTATTCGTTTAGCTCTTCATCTCGTCGAAGTGGAAAAGCTGAGTGTCGACGCAAGTGCTTCTTTTGGACAGAGCGAAAGGAGGTTTAATCTGCACTTTGTATATACACAGAAAGCCTAGACTTTGAGCTAAAGGCATTTCCCCCATGCCCAATGGAATCATTTCTCATTCTTTCCCAGTAGAATTGCCTGAATTTATGGGCCAGCTATAGCCATCCCTCTCAGAAGGGATTACATTGCTGTGGGGCTTCAGAATTTCTGAAATGCTTTGATCTGTCAGAATCTGTGACACGATGCTCCCTGTGAGGCCCTGCTGCGTGGATTAGTCTAAAAGAAATCATACTGGAATGGTAAACTGCAGAGAAGAAAACATTGATTTCGATTCTCAAGATTTTTTTTTTTTCCAACATTTGGAAACAGACTTTATTTTCCTCAGCTTGGACAGCGAGGCAGGACAGCGTCGCAGATAAGAGCATGGCCCCTGCATGCAAGCCGCTGGGGTTGAGTCCCCATCCTGACGCACCCCTCTTAAGGCTCTTCTGCAAAACGGTACAGGATTAACATCTATCTCAGAGGGATACTTTGAGGGCTAAAGAAGATGACTTAATATAAAACATCAGAAACAGTGACTAGGTAAAAAGTAAGCACTCTATTGGTACTTATTCATATTAGGGAAGTTGCTTTTTGGCTGTTGTTTTTAAATATGATGCTATCCTAGAAAGAGTTCACCTATGCAGACTCTCAATACACATCTTTAAAAGAAGGGAGTAGGAAATTGAAATTTCTGAACATAGTACAGTTAGCTGTTTTACCCTTTTTTTGTTCCTATTTAAGTTTCTCCACATCGTATGATGGAGGTATTTTTAGTCCCATTTTTACATAAAGCAATAAAGAATATGCAACTCATGAGGGGTAATGTACACGCTGTATACTAAGATTAAATACAATACAAATACTGTATAAAGAGAGCTAAAATTCTGTAGTTTCAGAGGAAAAAAAAGTTAGATATTCTAAAACATGCTTGTCAAAGCTAAATTAAAAGAACATTCTCAATCATCCATTTAACTACCACGTATATATAATATTTGGCACATTTTTAAATGAAATAAATAAAATTAAATTTAAACTATTAAAAGAATTGACTATATTCTTATGACATTCACTGGTAAAAATTCAATAGGGCCTTTTTTTCTAATAGATTGGAAGACTTAATATTCTTTTTTTTTCTTCCAAAATTTTATTTAAATTCAAGTAGGTTAACAAATAATGTAGTATTGGTTTCGGGAGTAGAATTCAGATTCATCACTTGCATGTAACACTCGGTGCTCATCCCAAGTGCCCTTGTTAATGCCCATCACCCATTTAGCCCATCCCCCACCCATCTCCTCTCCAGCAACCCTCGGTTTGTTCTCTGTAGTTAAGAGTTTCCTATGATTTGCCTTTCTCTCTGTTTTTATCTTGTTTTATTTTTCTTTGCCGTCCCCTCTGTTCTTCTGTTTGGTTTCTTAAATTCCACATTGAGTGAGATCATATGGTGTCTTTCTCTGACTGACTTCTTACCATCCACGTTGTGGCAAATGGCAAGATTTCATTCTTTTTGATCACTGAGTAATATTCCATTGTATATATATATACCACATCTTTCTTCATTCATCGGTTGATGGACATTTGGGCTCTTTCGATAACTGGCTATTGTTGCTGGTGCTGCTATAAACATCAGGGTGCATGTACCCATTAGAATCAGTATTTTTGTAGCCTTTGGATAAATACCTAGTTGGCGGGTCGTAGGGTAGTTTTATTTTTAACTTTTTGAGGAACCTGCATACTGTTCCCCAGAGTGGCTGTACCAGTTTACATTCCCACCAGCAGTGCAAGAGGGTTCCCCTTTCTCCACATCCTCGCCAACATCTGCTATTATCTGAGTTAGTAACTTTAGCCATTCTGACAGGTGTGAGGTGGTATCCCATTGTGGTTTTGATATATATTTCCCTGATGATGAATGATGTCAAGCATTTCTTCATGTATCTGTTGGGTATTTTTTTAAATAGAGTTATTTTTCATCTTAAAAAGGATTAAACAGTCCAAAGTCAAAATTACTCTTCACAAAGCCATAGGCGGCCCCGAAACATAGTCAAAATATCTCATTTGGGTGTTGCATTCTGTGAAGTATTCTTTTGGAACACTAAAGTTTGAGTTGGTGAGTGGAAAAAAGAAAAGTTCTACAAGCGGGTAACTGATCACTTAAACCATTGTTCCTTTATGATAACAGTAAGATCTTGACTCAGGAAGTAGAAGTGGTTTTAAAATCTAAAGTTTCCTCTTGCTAGTAGGACAAAGTTTATTTTAATTGTCTGTACAGTTCATACAGGGTAACAGATTTGTTAGTTACAGAAAACATTAAAAGAGCTACTAAATAATACCTTGAAATAGAAGGCATTATGTTCTACATTCTGGGCATACATTCAGTACTCATATGATAGGATTCATTTTTTCCCTCATATTTTACATGTTTGCATTTATTCACCCATTCCTTAAAATATAAATTTAATATTTCCAAGAAAATTCTGTTTAAAAATCGTTATTTGATTTTTAATTTGCCAATTTTACCTTGTTGTCGTTTGGTATTTATTTAACAAAAATACTGTGTTTTAAATTACGTGACTCTCTGGTATACAATGGAGGGTATTTAGACTTCAGAGCTAAATGTGGCATTATGATTACCGTCCCATGTTTCCACGCTGTGCTTTGAGAAGACCCACATGATTTGGGTCCACAGAGATGTTTCCTGTTTGCCGTGCCTCTTTCGGCAATTTCACGGTTTATTCGCCAGCGTCCATTTGGGCCGGCTCGGCTGCTGGGGGCACAGGTGGCCGACTGAAGCGGCAATTAGCTGAAGGCCCTGCTGCTTGAAGGTGTGAACAGAAATTTTATGATCACCTCCGAATGCAGACACTCGAGGTTGTGTGCCAAAAGTCTAACTGAAGACTATGGAAATCTAAAGCAGGCTTTTCAAGACTCTGATGCTTATAAATAAACAAATGGAATTCACACATCATGCATGCATTTTATGTGACATGCTTTACAAAAAATAAAGGATGACATTTTTAAAGAATTGAGAGCCTTTGATCATATTTTTAGGAAAACAAGACATTTAGGATGTATTTAAATTCTGTTTTACTCATGCAAGGAGCAGATATGGATTATCCACTGGCTGCTAGGTGCTGGGCTATCTACCAAGGGGTGGCAGGTGAACTGGAGGTGGTTCATTCTTTCAACTCCATCTCATTTTAGTAGAAGTGTATCTAGGATTACCTGAGAACTAAGAATCAAAATACTCAAATGAAGCAAACATACATAAGATACTATGGGCAGTCAAATCCGTGGGTGCAAACATTCATGGTTTGTTTCATTCATGTAGTATCCTTCTAAGACAGCACACTTATTTTATTCAAGAGCGAGAAACACTTCGTGTTCAATAATTGATTCAAAGTAAATGGTTTTGAGCATGGTATAAAGAGTATCCTATAATTGTGCTTTCTCTGTAAAACAACATTTGACAATTTCCTGTCATATATAAATTAATGATTACTTCTAACACCAGAGTTTTTTCAAGTTTATTTATTTATTTTGAGAGAGACAGAGACAGTGTGAATGGGGGAGGGGCAGAGAGAGAGGAGAGAGAGAAGATCTCAAGCAGGCTCCCCACTGCGGGGCTCGAACCCATGAAGCTGCGAGATCATGACCTGTGCCAAAATCAAGAGTTGGATGCTTAACCAACTGAGCCACCCGGGTGCTCCCACAACAGAGTTTTTACTGGCATGTATGTGAAGTCTATATTGAGTAAAACTCAGGAACCAATCTATATGGATTTTGACTCTAATGTGTAGGTATGTATTAGTGTAGCTTTATGAAAAAAAAAATTCTGTAAGACTAATCTAATTCTCCCTAGTACTGTGCCATTCAAAACCACAAACAAAACTAGGAGGGGCCATGAAGCTTGTGTGTGATTTCCAAGGACTTGCGGTGATATGATGCGAAAGGGTTCATCAGCATAGTTGGAAACATGTCTTCAAAGGGAAGATAAGATACTTGGTTTTGGACGATGCTAAAAATGTGGAGAGAAATCAAGAGAAGGCCAGGCCAAAATGTTAAATTTTTAAGAGAGTACACTGGTTGAGGTAAAAATTCATCCAAACTATGATATATGATGGTTATCAGCTCAAAACAGTCTAATGGAAATTTTTCTTTTTTGTAAATAAGTGTGAAGATTAGCTTGCCATCTTTCTGTAAATTTGGCTTTACACTTCTTTGAAAGCAGATAGATAAATACACTTATTTGAGGATACTTCCTGTCATGTGACTCTTGTCTAATTTATGGACTGGAGATTGGGTATATTTATGATCAACTACTTTGGTGCTCTGAGAAGAAAAACATTCAATAGTGATTCATAATTCCCACAGAGTTTGAAAATGAAGCCCATTTAAATACAAGCTTATCAATTTGTAAGAAACAGAATGAGAGATGGAATTGGAGAAAATACATATAAAAACTGAGTCTTAGACATGATGTCCAAATTTCAGACAATTTCATGTGTTGTGGCATTGAACTGACTATGAAAAGCCTGCCAGCGGTTTGATTTCCTCGATGAATCAACCACACCAAACAGTTACATTATTTTATTAGTTTCTTGTCAAAACATGATGGTGACTTTCTCCATACCATACAGACTTTTTAAACCTATAAAAATATTTTAAGATACAATGACTACAGAAATTTACATTTAGGAAGTATGGCATATAACTTGAATATTTAGTCACGAGTAAAGAAGAAGTTGAAGCTATTGAAGACAGAACTTGCCACCGGAAACATGAATGAATGTTGGGCTTCTGTCTTCAATTTCACAGGTTAGTGACTGAAAGTTAATGGGAGTCTCCTGGTTTCATCTATGGCCAGAACCGGAAGGCTATTCCAGGGAAGCCCAAAAGAGCAGGCAGATAAAAGTATTTTTCTATTGTTTTATATATATTTTTAAGAGTAAAAGGTAAACTTAGAAACTTAAAATTGTTTTCCAACAAAACAGTTGTGTTTGACTCACACTGAGAAAACGAAGAACTTGGTCAGACTTAATGTCATTCCAACTCAAAAAGCAAGCCCCATTTGGATTTCAATGTTTGCCAGATACAAAAGATATCCACATTGACATTAAGTATTGATACATACACAGATAAAGTAGAAACATGGATGTGCATTGCCCAAATTAGTAGTGTTGTGATCATAGCAGAAGCTAATTTCTAAAAATACTAAAGAATTAAAAACCAGAAAGCTAAAAAATGTCAAAGTTTAAATACCCAGGACTGGCAGTGCAGTTTTGTATTTGTATAAAGTTCCTGCCTATCAAATAATACTATGTGATGGCCATAGTAACACACGTGAAGTTCGCACTTTCTACATTTGCTCTTCTAAATGTGGAATAAGACGTGTTTGTACCTTGTATGAATATATAGGCTAAATGAAAAATAGGAAGATTAAAAGTTAAAAAGTTTTTTTTTTAATTTTTAAAAATTTTTAAAAAATATTTATTTTTGAGAGTGACAGAGACAGAATGTGAGTAGGTTAGGGGCAGAGAGAGAGACACACACAGAATCTGAAACAGACTCCAGGCTCTGAGCTGTCAGCACAGAGCCCGACACGGGGCCCGAGCTCACAAGCTATGAGATCATGACCTGAGCCGAAGTCGGACGCTCAACCGACTGAGCCACCCAGGCACCGCTAAGAGTTAAAAAGTTTTTAAAAGTATATGTTTCTAGTGAGTTTGCTCATGTCAAAAAAATGTGTGCTATTCACATGCACTATTATCATGGCTAGAGTTCATGAAAAGTTATCGCTCAATTACAATGAAACATGATTAATAGTGCAATCTATTTTGTTTATTCCATGTGCTTATTTATTTGAAAACCAGATATTGAGCACTAAGAATGTTCCTTGTAATGTTCTTGATTGTCTCCTTGATTTCAAATGTCTTAATTGGGCTGCTACTATAAAGATAGTAAAAATAATTTTTATTTTCTGTATCATTAACATAAACTTTTGTAAACCTCATTAGTGTAAGAATTTTGTTGTTTACTCTGTTAGCTTACCAAATTTACATGTCAGTAGTGTACGAATTTAGATGTTTCATATGCCTATCCATATCATGAAGGGATTCAACGTATTGTAAAGAGTTACATTTCAATTGCAAATTCTAATCCGGGATTACACACACAGTTCTTGGTTCTCACTTATCGTCCCGCTTATAAAATTAACATAAAACCCAAAGGATAAGTGCTTCTTAACTACATTTCATTCTGAAAATATATCATTAAAACATCTTGGGAAACCAGACAACAGATAAGAACAGAAAGATATCTAAACATCTTTTTGGATCCAGTTAAGTGTTTAGATTCGATTCAAAACCTGTGACTTCAATTAAGCGGAGAAATTTGTCCAGAAAAATGGGAAGTTGAATGGAATAACTGGGTTGAAACATACTTCTTTCTTTTTTCATTCTGAATAATCACGGTCTTCCATTATAATTGAAATAAATGTGAAAGTAACAAGTTTCCCATGCAATATACAATGCAAAAGTCTCTGTGATTGATAGGTTAAAGAGCGAAATTTCTGTTAGGTGTGAAATAAAACCTAGAAGAAAAAAGTAGATAGCATATTTACATATAAGTAATGCCTTCCAAGTTCTTTAAAGTATCTCACCTGAAAAGAAAAACCTATTAGATGTGTTTTTATTCCTCTTAAACAGAAAAAAAAAAAAAACAAACAAACAACCAACCCTGTGAATTGGTTAAGTGTTTTGCATAAAGGGTAATGGCTAATAAATGATAATGTCACAATTTAAACACAGGTGTGATGGGCTCAGTTACCTTCTCAATGGAGAGTCCCTGGCTTTGAATGGACTGAAAACTCATGCCTATCCACTTCTACTGCATTGTGAAATGATGACTTTTTGGGCTACGCCCCTCTTTGAGGGATCACTGCTATTTAGTGACTGATAAATTTAACTAAAACAATATCATAATATGATAATAACTGATTTAGGCATTGGTAAGAATCATCAATTAATGCTAAAATGAGTGGCTAAAAGTTAGAGGAGTCACAAGATTTTTTAATATCTCTAAGTATCTAATGACAGAAGACTAAATAGTAACTTTTCAGTGGAGAAATCTGGTCTGCAACATTTAACCAAATAATCAAATTCACACTGCAGTAATGGGGTTAATGGACAGCATTTGCCTTCTAAAAGGATGCACTAAGAAAAACTCAGTATCATTTTTGTGGTATTCCTGCCAAGAGTATGGAACCTAAATCTAATCATGAGAAAACATCAGGCAAAGCCAAGAGGGACTCATTACAAAATGTATCCAATGTTTTTATAAAATATTAGTATATTAAAATCTATAAAGATGTAGAAACTGTTCCAAATGAAGTGAAACTAGAGACATGATAGCCAAGTGAAAGCAATCATCCTGGGTATTGTCTATAGGTGACATTACAGGGACAACTGGTAAAATCTGGACTAGGCCTGTATATTAGAGAGTAGTATCATATCAATGCAAATTTCCTGAGTTTGACGGTTATACTGTGGTTTTGTGAAAGAATGCTATTTTTTAGGCAATATACAGGGACTTGTAGGGAAGGATCATCATATATGCAATTTCCTCTTAACAATTTCAGAAGTATCACATGAAAACATACGTGGAGAGGGAAGGGGAAAATGTAGTAAATGTAAATAAAGCAAATGTAGTAACATATTAACATTTGAGAACTCTGAAAAGTGTTTGGAAATCTTGTATACTATTTTTGAAACTTCTCTGTAAATTTGAAATTATGCCAAACTAAAAAAGAAATGTAAGTACTTATCTAACATAGTGTTTAGACTGTCACTGATTATAAGAAATTAAAAATCATGTTTGAGGGGCGCCTGGGTGGCGCAGTCGGTTAAGCGTCCGACTTCAGCCAGGTCACGATCTCGCGGTCCGTGAGTTCGAGCCCCGCGTCAGGCTCTGGGCTGATGGCTCGGAGCCTGGAGCCTGTTTCCGATTCTGTGTCTCCCTCTCTCTCTGCCCCTCCCCCGTTCATGCTCTGTCTCTCTCTGTCCCAAAAATAAAAAATTAAAAAAAAAAAAATCATGTTTGAAATTTCACAAGAAGCCATTGTTCTTAAAAAGCATGTAGGTAAAGTTCAAATAAAACATCTGACTTGAAAAAAAAATCAAATTTATATACCTAACATGCCAGCTCCATTATAATCACTACTGATCATTTCCTAAAAACTTGCCAACCACTTTTTCTGCAGATGTTGAACCTTTCTTCTCATGAAATTATGGGGGAAGGAGACATACTAAAAAGAAGACTCATGACAATATGAATAATAACACAGTGTATGGAGTTTTACTAAAAATAGGAATGTGTTAAACATTTTAATCTACTGTTTCATTGATGTCTCCAAGAGGAGGTACTACTGTCTATGTCTCTAAGATACTACTACTCTCCATATTGTATATGGAAAGCAACAGAGTCTTAGAGATTCTGAATAGTTTTCAAAGGTCAGCTGTTTGGTAAACTGTAATGTGGGAAAGAAATCCAGACAGAGTGACTCCAAAACTCACACTCCCTGCTGCTGCAAATGCCTTCAGTTAAGAACTTCATCCTGATTCTTTCTCACTTGGGATACGTTTCTATTTTCTGAATGTTCAACTGTGTCTTCTGATATACTTATTTCTTAAATTAGTAGTATTAATTATTCCTTAAATTTCCACACTGAGATTGTATTTCAAAATATGACAAGTTCTTGAAACCTTATGGTCTTTTAACTTTATTTAACTCACGGTGAACTTTTAATTGCAGAATTTGTGTGTTTCTTACCCATCCTTGGTCTAGTTTCTTTTAAACTATATCAAACTTCCCATATCCTGTCCTCCGCCTCACCAAAAAGCCTGTGGTTATTTAGGAATTTGAGACAGGAACTATACGGAGTTGATCAAAGTTTATTCATTCAGCTTTTTTAGGGTAAAAAACTTTAAAAATATAAAATGCACCCACTTTAAGGATACAGTTTAAGGAATATTTAAAAATTTTGTTTTTAATGTTTATTTACTTTGGAGAAAGAGAGAGAGAGAGAGAGAGAGAGAGAGAGACAGAGCATGAGCGGGGGTGGGGAAGAGAGAGAGGGAGACATAGAATCTGAAGCAGGCTCCATAGAATATGAAGCAGGCTTCATAGAATCTGAAGTGATGCTCGAACTCACAAACTGTGAGATCATGACCTGAGCTGAAGTCGGACGCCCAACTGACTGAGCCACCCAGGTGCCCCAAGGAATATTTTTTTAAATACTTTATTTTCTAGAGTAATTTTAAGCTTACAGAAAAAAAGTACAGAAAGTACAATGAGTCCCCTATGATTTCCCTGATCCCTGACAAAACTTCTCTATGAAAATCTTGCATTGGTGTGGTGTATTTATCCAAATTAATGAGCCAATTGGCTAAAGTCCATAAATTAGGGTTCACTTTTGTGTTGTACAGTTGTAGGGGTTGACAAACGTCATCTATCCACCTTTCCAGTATCATACAGAATAGATTTATTCTCCTAAAATTCCCCAGAGCTCTGCCTGTTCATCCCTCCTTTCCTCCAACCCCAACAACCACTGATCTTTAGACTATCTTTACAGTTTTACCTTTCCAGAAATCGTACTTTGGGAACCATACAATATATGGATTTTCATACTGGATTCTTTGAGTAACAATTTGGATTTAAGGTTTGTGTGTGTGTGTGTGTGTGTGTGTGTGTGTGTGTGTGTGTGTGTCTTCTCACTGCTTGATAGCTCATTTATTATACTGTTGAATAATATTCCACTACATGGATATACCACTCTGTGAATCTAAATGCATATAAGAATAATCCTATTTGCTCCCATATTTTAGGTAATTGTAAATAAAGCTGTTATAAATGAAGAAAGTTGTTTTCAATTCCACTGATTTCTGCTATGATTTTTTTCTTTTTCTTCTGCTTGTTTTGTATTTAATTTTCTCTGCCATTTCTATTTTCCGACAGTAGAATCTTAGATCACTGAATTTTAGATCTTCTTTTCTAATATATGCACTCAACGCCCAAAATTTCCCTCTAAGTAAGGCTTTTGCCACATTCCACAAATTTTCAAAAGCTATATTTTTTTATTACATTTAATTCAAAACATTTCAAATTCCTCCCCGGATTTCTTCTTTGAGCCATGTGTTATTTACAAGTATGTTTTTTAGTCTCCAAATACTTGGGAGATTTTCTAATTATCTTTCTGTTATTAATTTCAAGCTTAATTCCATTTTAGTATGGGAGCATTCTTCACATGATCTTGACCTTTGAAGGTCTATTTTATAGTCCAGTGTCTCATCTATCCTGGTACCTGTTCCATCAGAGCTTTAGAAGAACAAGTGATATGATATTGTTGGATGAAGTTCTATAACTATCGATTAGATACAGTTGATCCTTAGTGGTTCTGAGTTCAACTACATTCTTACTGATCTTCTGCCTACTGGAGTTGTCAACTACTGAGAGAGAGGTGCAGACATCTCCACATATGAGAATTTCATCTATTTTTCCTTCTAGTTCGATCAGGTTTTGCCTCATGTATTGTGACATCAGTCAAATGCACTTACATGTTAAAGACTGCTAAGTTTTCTTTGAGAACTGACCCTTTAATCATTACATAATGCCCTTCTTTTTCCCCGATAATTTTCCATGTTGTGCTCTGTCTGGACATCAATTTATTTTTTCATTGATTCATTCATTGATTCATTCACATATTTATCGAAATACATCCACTCTGGGCACAGAGCCTATGGCAAGGCCTCCTTCACTGGATGTCTGATTTGGCCCGCAGGGAAGAAGGGACTAAACAAAGAGGGGCTGGGTTTAAGATATCAGAAGGTGACACATGGGTTGATTGTCAATGACAGAAATTATGATCACATGTTCTCAACTGTATAGTTTAAGTGGAGCCTTTTATGGTGAGAACACAGACATACAAGTCTGCTCCCTGCCCCATGCCCCGAAAGGAAGAAAATAAAAAGGTAAAAGCAGACCCCCTCCGAACTGTGGGCATAGGCTGTAGGGAACAAAGGAAGCATGAGAAAAAGTGCTAACTTATACTATCACGTAAATTCTACACCAGAATCTATTTTTCAACCAGAAAACAAAAACAAAAAAGAAACAATGTCGCTCAGGTTAAGTCACTGATAGTCTGTATATATTGAATAGGACAAAAAAAAAAAAAAGCTTTTTTTAAAAAAACGGGGGACCATTTTAAAACCAAGAAAATGACCCGGGAACCAATGTCAGAATTGGTATCATTTTACTGGAAAAATTATTCTTATTGAAGTATAGTTGATATACAATGTTATATCAGTTTCAGGTGTACAAGGTAATCATTCAACAATTCTACACATTACTCAATGCTCAGAACAGTAAGTGTACTTACCAACAGTCACGATATAGCATTATTACAGTATTACTGATTTTATTCCCTATGCTATACTTTTAATCTCCACGATAGATTATTGAAAATTTAAATAAATGCCCTTTAAAAGGGCATTTTTTTCTTATAGTTTACATTCAGTGATTAAAATGAACTCATGAATATTCAACTGAAGTAGTAAAAGAGTAATGTGCTTAATGAGAGAAATAAATCATACTCTTTGATTATCCTCATATGATTCATTAAAAAAATAGTGCACTTTTGTTCGAAGATGCTTAAAAGCGTTTATATAAATTTGAAATAGGGTTTCTTTATATACTTGTTTTTCAAGGAGGGACCACTCACTTTACCTTTGTAAATTTGACTCTCAATTATGAAGAACTTAACCTGATTAAAGTAAGGCTTACTTCAGAAACACCTGGAATTTAAGAAGGCAAGATTCTACACATTGTCGTCTGTAGAATAATTATTTGTATTACCGAGGAATTTGTGCACTTCAATTTTATGAGAGGATTTAATTATTTTCAGCTGTAGAAAAGCTTCTAAGAAGCTCTTTATTAAAAAAAGATTAATATATGAACTGAAATGTTCACTCTAAAAATTCAAAGCACAAAACTTTTAAATTCATGTAATAATGCTGACATCAAAAGAAAAATATAACATTATACATATTAAAACTATAATAAAAATTGCATGATGAGATAAATCTATTCATAAAATTATAGTGCTCACTTACAACTGCCTCTTTAGGGAGTAAATTGATGTCACAGTATAAGTCCCTCGGCCCTGGACCATTCCCCTGAAATTCCTCCAGCAAAAATACATACATTTGGCTTTGGTAGATTTTTTTTTTTTTTTTAATTTTTTTTTTCAACGTTTATTCATTTTTGGGACAGAGAGAGACAGAGCATGAACGGGGGAGGGGCAGAGAGAGAGGGAGACACAGAATCGGAAACAGGCTCCAGGCTCTGAGCCATCAGCCCAGAGCCCGACGCGGGGCTCGAACTCGCCGACCGCGAGATCATGACCTGGCTGAAGTCGGACGCCTAACCGACTGCGCCACCCAGGCGCCCCTGGCTTTGGTAGATTTTTAAAAAATTCTTTTGTTCTGAAATTATTTTAAACTACACAAAAATGTACAGGAGAGCAGAATGAAACAGTCTGTCTGTTCCTCACAAGCCCTGGCCATCACAGCATGCATTGCATAAATACTTTAGGATATATAGTGAGAATTCTGCCTATAGAATTTCCAGTCTTTGAGAATTACTTAATAAAATTATTCTAACAGGGATCAATAGATATTTGTTGCTAATATCACGACAAAACCAAAAGTATAAAAAAAATCACATCCCAACCAATCAACATTGATAGTTGTTGAGCTGATAGTAAGGGGCCCCAGATCGATACCTTACAAACTTCACAGCTTTGACTGTTCTGAACCAGGCTTGGGACAAGACACAAGGATCAAAACAGAGAATGTGCATGTGTGGCAGCCTAGTTAAGCTTTTGTTCCTCCATTTGACAGCCTGTAACTGCAGTGGCATGACATGGGATGGAAGCGGGCTGTCTCCCAGGGAGGAAGTTCTTGCTGCTACTAGAAGAGGGTATTGTGGGCAAGCAAAAATCAAGGGCAGGTAATGAATAAAAGACAAGTCTGTCTTCGTCACGTTAGGCGTGGAATGGCTTTGAGACTGATAATGGAGAGAGCATGAACTTCGTCCATTTACCTGTCCATGTAACAGGTATTCACTGTGTGTCTACCCATACAATGCTGAACAAGATGGGGGTTCTTCCTTTCTCCTGAAGACCCATATTCCAAATGGGATGGAGTAAGAGACAAGTGAAATATATGAAAATACTGTGTCGTAGTTGCTAACGAATGAGAAAATCAGGTGCTGGAGGGTTACGTGAGATAACTACAGAAAGGACCACCACACTGAACAGCTTCAAGAGACACTCGGGCACAGAATACCATTTGTTTTGCTGTGGTAGCTGCCATTCTCGTTTCATATTCAAATGAGATGAGTTGCTCAGCATGACCATCATGTATGTGCCTTCTCAAGAAGTGACATCTCAACTGAGACCTGAAGACAAGTAGGAGCTGGTCGGCAACAGGTTCTGGCCAGAAGGGTGGGCAGGAGAGAAGGGTGTAGAGAAAAGGGGGGTCGGAACTGTGCCCGTGGAAACACAAGATGTTCTCTGTGATAGGGATGTGGAGGGAACAATGAAATGACAGAATAGGAGACTGGAACGGAAAGCGGAGGTCAGGGCACAATGGATTGTTTAGAACGTGTTAAGAGATTGGGCTTTATTCTAAAGGCGAGGGGGGGCTTCTGAAGGGGTGTGAGCACCAGCTCAGTGTGGCGTATGGGCTTAGGTTCTGGAATGGCCTGGGAGATAAATGCTTTTTGCCCAAGGTGAGGTGGGGAGCCAGAAGGAACTAGAGGCCTCAGGACCTGAAGGCTGATGAGATGAAGGAGACACAGACAAGGCAAGGGCCGGAGATGAAGCCCAAGTTGCTCACTGCACAAGTTGTGTGGATGGTGGTACCACCGCTGTGCCCAGGGGGAGCGAGACAGAGGGGTATGCTTTTGCACTCGCGGAATTTCAGGTGCTCGTCAATCACACACAGGCTGGTATCTGACACTCAGAATTGTGAGTGTGGATCTCAGTGCTCTGTTTTGCCACATCTGGGAAGTTTGGGAATAATTAAGGGTGCCCAAGCCGCAAGACACACCTCAGAAAGTGGAAGAAAACGAGGCCGAAAGAGATAAACTGATGCAAGAAGGCCTTGTCAAGCACTGGATCGGCATTCTGTTGTGGCTGTTAATACTCAACATGAGCTGTACCCTTCTGAGTTCTCCTTTGTTCCGTGCTCCCAGACTTCCTTGTCAACAGCAAAATAGGCAGTGCTTCCAAGGAGGGACATCCAAAAGAGATACAGAAGGCAGCCGTAGCCCAGATCACAGGCATTGCTGGACCGCGACCCGAGGTTTGGCCAGCGGCTCCAGGGTGGTACTGAGGAGAATACATTCTGGGATAAAGCAGCTGTGGTCGTTTGCTGCAGCTTCTCTGTGGGTTCTGCATTTCCAGATTTCCTTTGGGTTTTTTGTTTGTTTATTTGTTTTTGTTTGTAACTGAGTAGTACCGTCATCAAACTTGCACTTAGTAATGGCTCATTGGTCACGGGAAAAGGTGTAAGACTTTGGCGGAGAATTGTGTGCTCATATCTAGTTTTAACGTTTAGGTGTTGGAGACTCATTTGATGAACCGTTTTGTAAGATGGGAAACCGTGAACTGATAGAAAGTCCTGGGATTGGGATGATGGTGGGCTCGCTGTAACTTTAATGGAAGTCTCATAGGATGCAAGACGCGTTTTTATCTGTGGAGCTATCTAGGTTTCAAAAGCATGAGGAAACAACATAGGTGACTGATAAAATCTATAAGTAACATGATTTGGGGCAAGCATGTTTACATATTGGTAGGACAGTATAAGGATTGGGATTTTAAAAGATGTTATATTTAAATATTGGGCAGAAACCAGCAAAGTGAGACTGAACAAGTATATGATCTTTTTTCCCCCTTCCTAAGCATATATTTGGTTTAATATTTTATTTGGTTGAATATTCTTCCCAATCACAATCTGAACTCTCAGTAAATGCTCATTTTTGTCAACGTTTGCCCAATGCTCTTTAGGAGAAATGCTGACTAGCTTCATAGCATCCTTGTCCCAATGTTTCCTGTGTCAAGATGCTGGGGCATTATCTGTCATTCTCTCTCACATACTTCTTTTGTGTCCTCAGACAAGGGAGGATGCTACATTCTTCGTCTCAGTATTGAAATGCAGCTTAAAAGTGACGCACCATCGGTAATTTGCACTAACGTTTGCCACACTTTTTGGAACCTCTTCTGAGAAAGTAGTTTGAAATATGGATGGGGACAAAAATATAGGCATGCCTGTGTTTTCCAAAACAGGCTATGTAAAAAAAGCTCTTTTTAGTATAGATAACCAGAAAGATAACCAGAAAGAGCAGGAGAAAGTCACAACAAATGGATACAGCAGATCCTCTGAAAGACACGTTATGCCCTTATCCAAGATGGCGGCTGGAAGAAATGCAGTGCAAACGTTAGTGGTATATTAACAGTTTTTAGAGAATACAGAGTTACTTATATTTTGTCTTCAATTACAATTACATGAAGTTTTAAATTCATAGGGAAAAATACTGGAAGGAAATATATAAAGTTATTAACACAGTATTTGCTAGGATACAACTGTGACTATTTAAACTTTTATCTTATCTAAAATATAAACATAATATTACATCTATACGTATATACTTTTACTCCTATCTGTGTACAATGTAGTGCATTACTATATATGTACTGTGGCACAGCCTAAATGACACAACCCTACGGAGCTCTGGCAGCAGAAATCCCCCTTCCACCACACGTTTTCCTTCTGTGCCCCATCTTTATGCCATTATTCAATCCTGTGTATGCTTTTATGAACCTGCCAGTTTTCACAATGAAATTCCAGTCTCTTGTTGAGGGCAAAATTTAGGTTTTCTTTTCTTTTTGCTTTTAATGTTTTATTTATTTTTGAGAGAGAGAGAGACAGAGTGCGAGCAGGGGAGGGGCAGAGAGAGAAGGAGACACAGAATCCGAAGCAGGCTCCAGGCTCTGAGGCGTCAGCACAGAGTCTGATGCGGGGCTCGAACTCATGAACTGCGAGATCATGACCTGAGCCAAAGTCCGACAGTTAACCAACTGAGACACCCCGGCGCCCCGGTTTTATTTTCTAAGGCCATATTTTTGCAGTGCTTTGCACAAAATGGGCACTCTATAAATACGTGTTAAACAAATAAATTATGTGTTGAAACCACACATTGATGCAGAACATTTTGACTGAAAAACAACTATCCTGGTAAGCGACACATCCAGCATGTGCTTCATTTCATTTACCAGCAAGTTTCAATTTCAGCTCAGTCTGTTTAAAATGAAAAAAAGTAAATCAATAAATCAATAAAGGAGAAAATGTGGCCACTCCATGGTAGTGTAATTCAGTGGTCATTTGGCCTGTGCAGAACCAATCAGAAATTTTTAACAGACCCTTAAGGAATTTTTTATTTTAAAACCTTGGGAGAAAATTTTTATCCAGAGACTGAGGAGGAAGAAAAATTCTAAATATCTACGTGGTCATATGCTGAACTACAAATTCATCTTGAGTTCCTTAAGTGTGGGTTAAATTACATGAATCTTCAGAGTATTCCGACAACGTAGCCTGATGCATTTTCAAAAAATTAAGCAAATATTTACAAAATGAAAACAAATATGCGCAGCTGTCTATAACAAAGAGAGATCACAGGCTATTCCAATGACTAGATGAAATACTGGATGGATATATAATATGTATCCCAGTCTACATAAGTGGAAACAGTTCTGCAGGAACATGTATATTTATTTATGTCTTCATAAATGTTCATCCAGCCTTTGCCTTCCCTTCCTCCGAGACATGCAGTCTGAATTATGCAAGTGGCATCAGAGCCCAATAAGTGAAACCACATTCTTCAGATCTAACTGCCATTAATCATTAGTGATCCTGGGTCAATAAGTATCTGGCTTTGATAATATGAGATGTAATATGTTTCGCCAAAAGACAATGGAATTTCTGAAGAAGAATAACCTCCCTTAAGAGTACAGAGACTGCAAGATAGAACAGAGCAGATGATAAGCATAAAGTGGCAAGAGAGATCTACATGACAAGATCAGTTAACCATGGACAATGTGAAAACAAATACACACACACACACACACACTTCTTAGAAACAGAATCAAAAGATTTTGATAAATTCATCAAAGAGGAGATACTTAACTGGAATTTTCCTTGGGTCTTAATACCCTGAATAAAGGGTCTTGACCCTTTAGGAGCTATCTGAGCAAAAGCCTCTTTAAGATTAACATTTTCATTTGTTTTACAATTGCAATGTTAATTTTACAGAATGGAGTTTTACTAGGCTGAGCCACATGAACACATGCCACGCTAACTTAGATCATGGGCTATAATCAGTTAAGACATTGTTAGCTGATGCCAGTGATGGAGGTTAAAGCTCAAATAGGGACCACTCGGTAAGCACCTTTACCTTCATGGGGTGTGGAATATCGGTGTTTTGGAATTAACAGCTTAAGGCTAAATCGTGTTATGGTTCTATGACTCGCTATATATAACGCTGGCCTGTTTTACTGTTAGTGGCCATAATTTTTCTTGTGTTTCTTTTTTTTTATTTTATTTTATTTTTTTTTAATTTTTTTTTTCAACGTTTATTTATTTTTGGGACAGAGAGAGACAGAGCATGAACGGGGGAGGGGCAGAGAGAGAGGGAGACACAGAATCAGAAACAGGCTCCAGGCTCTGAGCCATCAGCCCAGAGCCCGACGCGGGGCTCGAACTCACGGACCGCGAGATCGTGACCTGGCTGAAGTCGGACGCTTAACCGACTGCGCCACCCAGGCGCTCCTTTCTTGTGTTTCAAATAAGGCAGCAGAATTGATAAGGTTCAAAACATTTGACCTGCCATATGTTAAATTCTATTTTGTAATAAAATAAATTATGTGACCAATATTGTGGATTTTGTGTAAAATAGGTCACCTTGGCAACAAAAACTTGTATTTGGGAAATTAAAAGTACACATAAAACACCTAACAGAACACAGCACACGATAGGTATTAATATGACGACTGGGCTCTTTCGGATGGCAAAGGTCAAAGACACACCAGCTCTACAGAAAGATGTGTGCTGGGCGGAGTTCAATGAGGATGTAAACTTAGGGGCACCCGGGTGGCTCAGCTGGTGAAGCGTCTGACTTCGGCTCAGGTCATGGTCTCACAGTTCCTGGTTTCGAGCCCCGCATTGGGCTCTGTGCTGACAGCTCAGAGCCTGGAGCCTGCTTCGGATTCCGTGTCTCCTTCTGCCCTCACCTGCTTGTGTGGTGTCTCTCTCTCTCTCTCCCAAAAATAAACATTAAAAAGAATTTTAAAAAAGAATGTAAAGATTTATAAAGACACACGAGTAAACATGTCCATGGGCTGGAACCGGGGCATTGTCCATTCACACTGGGACTAGAAAGGCAGCTGGAATGAAGCAGCTCATGCTGGCTGTTCCTAGGGGTCCTTCTCCCTGAATGGTCCGCCCCCCTGATGAATGGCCAGCTCGTTTCTGCACCACTCAGTCCTGAAGGTCGGTCAGCCGCAGGCAGGTCTTCAATCCAAATGTCCCCTGGCTTCTCCACCGTGATCTCAAATCCCTGTCCATCTCGGGGCCACTCCACCAGGGGTCCTCTCCTCCAGAGAGCAAGCCCGATGGGATAGTGTGGTCTCAGCAGCTTGCTCCCCTATTAAATTGTAATTTCAGAGCAGACCCACCACAGCCTGCTGGCTGGAGACCCACAGCTGGCTTTCCCCAGTGCCTGGTCCAGTGAAGTAGGGCAGGTATCCTTAGCTCTCTCTGTCCATACACTGCCTTACTATCTCCACAGTATTTACACAGTGCCCCGTTCCAAAATAAACACAGCTCCGCTCATTAAGTAGTTAAGTCCAAAAAATGTAATACGTTTATATCCCAACAACCTAGATGCCCCTGGAAAAAAATAACACACATAAATTGAAAGAAAAATATTATTTTATCTTCTAGGCAATTGCCATTTGTGGCAAGTGTGCACCTGTTGGGCAATTTCTTAATCCTCATTTCTTGATTCACGTTTTCATTGTACATGCTTTTTATCACACCTACCATCTAGACTCCTGCTTTGCAAAGAGGTGACGTTACTGAAAGGATTGTAGCATGATCTAATGTTGAAACTATTAATTATTCAAGCTAGTAGCATAGCAGTGTTTGACAGATGTCAAGTATCTCTGTGTCCTTCAAAGCTGAAAACATCTTGCGGTGCCCCCATGAGTCGGCTTGGTCCCCAGGGGCACCCTGATGCAGCTTCTGAACCACGTTAAGACACAGGTGGCAGATTGCGACACACAGTAACTTAAGTATGAGTAAATGAGCTTTTTTTCTTTTCTCGGAAGGGATTAGTGGGCCGGGCAAAAAATGCACATCGGGGATAGCTCAACTGAGTTATTAGGAACATGTAACGGTGATAATACAAGTTGTGAGAAAAATTAATAATGGAAGAGAATCTATGGGCCAGTTCAGTGTGAAAGGATGGATAAGAAGTGGATAAGGATAAGAGGTGAGGAAAGTGCATACGTCAAGAGCTCAAGGAAGCCAGGCAGTGGCCTGATGGGAAGGGGTGGCCGCAGAATGTGGCTGTGAGCGAGACTGCTCTCCCGGGGCTGTAAATTTTGGGTCAGTGTTGGGGAGAAGCTCACGGGAATCTCCTGTAAGCTAGTACAAGGTGCTGAGGACTCAGCATGAACTGGCTGCTGTCTTAGGGATGACGGAAGGAGACGGGACTGGGAGGATCTTGAGATGTGCTCCGAGGGATGACGGAAGGAGATGGGGCTGGGAGGATCTTGAGATGTGCTCCGAGGGACGACGGAAGGAGACGGGGCTGGGAGGATCTTGAGATGTGCTCGAGGGATGACAGAAGGAGAGGGGGCTGGGAGGATCTTGAGATGTGCTCGAGGGATGACGGAAGGAGACGGGGCTGGGGAGGATCTTGAGATGTGCTCCGAGGGATGACGGAAGGAGACGGGGCTGGGAGGATCTTGAGATGTGCTCCGAGGGATGACGGAAGGAGACGGGGCTGGGAGGATCTTGAGATGTGCTCGAGGGATGACGGAAGGAGAGGGGGCTGGGAGGATCTTGAGATGTGCTCGAGGGATGACGGAAGGAGAGGGGGCTGGGAGGATCTTGAGATGTGCTCGAGGGATGACGGAAGGAGAGGGGGCTGGGAGGATCTTGAGATGTGCTCGAGGGATGACGGAAGGAGACGGGGCTGGGAGGATCTTGAGATGTGCTCGAGGGATGACGGAAGGAGACGGGACTGGGAGGATCTTGAGATGTGCTCGAGGGATGACGGAAGGAGACGGGGCTGGGAGGATCTTGAGATGTGCTCGAGGGATGACGGAAGGAGAGGGGGCTGGGAGGATCTTGAGATGTGCTCGAGGGATGACGGAAGGAGAGGGGGCTGGGAGGATCTTGAGATGTGCTCGAGGGATGACGGAAGGAGACGGGACTGGGAGGATCTTGAGATGTGCTTGAGGGATGACGGAAGGAGACGGGGCTGGGAGGATCTTGAGATGTGCTCGAGGGATGACGGAAGGAGACGGGGCTGGGAGGATCTTGAGATGTGCTCGAGGGATGACGGAAGGAGATGGGGCTGGGAGGATCTTGAGATGTGCTCCAGGGATGACGGAAGGAGACGGGGCTGGGAGGATCTTGAGATGTGCTCGAGGGATGACGGAAGGAGAGGGGGCTGGAAGGATCTTGAGATGTGCTCAAGGGGTGACGGAAGGAGACGGGGCTGGGAGGATCTTGAGATGTGCTCGAGGGGTGACGGAAGGAGAGGGGGCTGGGAGGATCTTGAGATGTGCTCGAGGGATGACGGAAGGAGAGGGGGCTGGGAGGATCTTGAGATGTGCTCGAGGGACGACGGAAGGAGAGGGGGCTGGGAGGATCTTGAGATGTGCTCGAGGGGTGACGGAAGGAGACGGGGCTGGGAGGATCTTGAGATGTGGTCCCTCTCACTCCTGTAACTCTGTGGTTGCCTCTCTAATCGCTTCCTTTCCGTCAGCAGGAGCATGGACCCACTGACACGCGACTTCCCGTTACCCTTACAAATGATGCGTTTTCCTGCTCAATAGTCTCCCTATTGCAGAACCCAAGGGGCTACCCTACCGAATTCTCAGAACCCTGTCTCTGCTTGCTGTTTCCTCTTGGAACACACTTTCTTCATCTGTTAGATCCTCAAGTATGCGATTTCTTTATAGGTCAGTGTTAGCCCTCTTCTCAGTAAATGCAGCCCATCCTCAAATGGGCTCCTTTCACCGACTAGCCCTTTCTCCAGCCAGGCTCCCACCTCACACTCCGCACGCGGTCACGCTGAACTCACTGGCATGCTTACCTGACCACGTTCTTTTATGCCTCTGTGCCTTCCCACAAGGTACTCCCTCTCTCCTGGACTAACCATATGATCTGTGCAGCCCACTCAAAGCGCCAAAGTGGAGCTTCTTGTCCAAAGATTAAGAATTTCAAGATGGTGCCATCAGAGCACTAAACAAAGCACAGGTCCTCTCTTCTTTTTTTTTTTTTTTAATTTTTTTTAATGTTTATTTATTTTCTGAGACAGAGAGAGACAGAGCATGAATGGGGGAGGGTCAGAGAGAGAGGGAGACACAGATTCTGAAGCAGGCTTCAGGCTCCGAGCTGTCAGCACAGAGCCCGACGTGTGGCTCGAACTCACGGACCGTGAGATCGTGACCCGAGCCGAAGTCAGAAGCTCAACCGAGCCACACAGGCGCCCCAGCACAGGTCCTTTCTAAGTGCCCACCCAGGTCGCACACCCTTGAAGCCAACCCTGCTTCACTTTCTCTTCACCCTTCCACAGTCAACCCAAGCACTCTCCCCCGCCACCCCAGAAACCTGCCTGGCCACCTGTCCCACCCACCTAAACCCACTTCCTCCACGCTCCCACTCTTCTGCACACCTGGACCCCGGTTCTCGTCACTGTAGATGCTGCCTTCCTCACTGACCCATGATATCCTTTTTTTAAAATTTTATTTAAAAAAAAAAAAGGTTTTTTTAGTTTACTTATTTATTCAGAGAGAGAGAGACAGAGAGAGAGAGAGAGAGAGAGAGAGTGTGCACGAGCAGGGGAGGGACAAAGAGAGAGGGAGAGAGAGAATCCCAAGCAGGCTCTGCAGTGACGGTGCATAGCTTGATGTGGGGCTCCAACCCACGAACTTGTGAGATCACGACCTGAGCCCAGATCGAGACTCAGATGCTTAATGGACTGAGCTGCCCAGGTGCCCCTGACCCATGATATTCTAGCACAGACTGTGTATCTCTGTATCTCCAGCACTTTGGCCCATGCTTAGCAGAATTCAGTCCCCAGTGTAACGGGGAGGGGGCAGGGAGGAGAAAGAAAAAAGGACAAGGATATTTGTTTGGACAATGAGAAAAAGAGGAAGAAAATCCAAAGATATGATTCCCTGTGAGCTGCACGGTAATCTGAGGAGGCAGGATGGACAGGAACGTTCGGAGTTGGGGGGAGTTGATCACACAGCACAGAACCGGTTGAAAATGCAAGTCTGACCTCTACCAAACACCGTTGTTGGATTTGCTTTGAAGTTTACACATGAAATTCCAAATGACAAACAGGGGCATAACCTTACATTTAGGTTAATTTTACTAAAAGCAAAACCAAAAACACAGCTTCTCAGGGGTGTTCCTGTCACAAGGAGGGGATGATGCGTGTGAGGAAGAAGAGGGAGTGGGTTGGAGAATGAGTCACAAAATCGTCCAGTATCCACTTCCACCAATGGCCCCCTGCCGCCCTAAGGACCTTTCCAGGGAGGACATCTGGGGGGCAGAGGTGTGGTAACCGGGATGCCACCCCCCCCCCCCCCCCCCGCCACGGCAGACCACCGCACGCACTTCTCGTGCACAGAGGCGCAGCTGGTGCCAGAACAATCCATAGCACACGCAGAGCGTCGCGGTGATTTCCTTTGCACTCAGGCTCACTCCCATGGCATCCACGTCTCGTGAAACCTGTGTTTAAAACCACCTTGCACTGGGTCATCCTGCTGTCAAACTGGCTGCAAGGGAGCGTCTCCACTTTTTAATGAAGGAGCATACCGTTGCCAGCACAGAGTCCAGCATCATCAAAGTTCTCAGAGGTGTAGTTTTATGCAACAAATTTGTCTGCAGAACCGGGGGTGCAGGGGGGGGGGAGAACCACAGGCAAACGAGCTGAGAATTGTTAATGTGAGAACGGTTATAAATTGTGTGCATCACGTTACATTTCTTTAATTGCAGAAAATAATTGGAATCAAAATAAAGGAAGGCAAGAGAAATATACGACTGGCAAAGGCGCATACTGGCTTTCTCTGGGTGGTCCAGAGTTGGGGGCAAAACCAGGGTAGATGGTGGCTGTTGTACCTGTCTCCACAGTCCGTGAGTGATCGCTGCACAGGCCGCGGGGCAGACTCCCACGGCCACAAGTGGCCTGGGACTGTCCGTGTGTATACTCAGTCTCTCAACGATAATTAATTCCCAAGAAGGCCTCATAAGTAGTTGCATTTAATGCCAAAGGATCAAAGGGTTCACAATACGATGGGAGAAAACACACAAGGGCCCAGTATCATTTTTGAGTGCCTACTCTGTTACAAGAACTACTTATCGCACCTATGTTTATCTAAGTGAAATGGAAAACAAATTATATTACACCATCTCGAGGTGGAGAAATAGACCCACAAGAACAGACAGAAAATGGCAGAGTAAGGTTTTCAAACGTGCTGATTTCATTTGGTGGAAGAGGGCTCTTAAAGCTCCACGTGTATATGATTCACCACGAGAACGTGGGCAGTCAGCAGCAGCAAGGAGCCCAGCTCAAGCTTTCTTCAAGAATGGGGGAGAGCACCACCCCGGGGCAAGGCTTACAGGGGCCCCACAGCTGGATCCAGGCACGCCAGGAGACCACCACGGCGCAGTTTCCCTCAACGTTAGCCTCCTCCTAAGGCTGATGATGGTTCTTCTGTGGCGGCCAAGTGCCAGACCACGACCAAACACCCCGGGAAGGCAACAGCCCCCCCGCGTCTAGGAGCGGGAGGAGACAGGAGACACAGATACACACAGGCAGAGAAGCTTCACTACAGTTTCCACGCTCCCCGTAAAGCACTAAGAAACTTTATTTTTCCCCAAGAAGGAGAAACGGACACTGGAGATGCAACAACAGTGGCCAATACAATAAAAGAGGAAGACAGCCTTCTTGTATTAGCACTTACACTGTGAGATAGTGAAGATCATACTGTCAACAACGGGACACTGTCATCTCACAGAAGTTTTAAAGCATCGATTTTCATGGTTTCCTCAAAGGTTCAAGATACGTGATCTTAAATCGTGACATCTTAGTGTTTTAAGAGATTAACGTTATTCTGATGAATAAAATAAATTCATGTCCAATGCCTCCCCCCACCAAAAAAAGAAAGCAAAATTGACTTCGGCTCAGGTCATGATCTCACGGTCCGTGAGCTCGAGCCCCGCGTCGGGCTCTGTGCTGACAGCTCAGAGCCTGGAGCCTGTTTCTGATTCTGTGTCTCCCTCTCTCTCTGCCCCTCCCCTGTTCGTGCTCTGTCTCTCTCTGTCTCAGAAATAAATAAACGTTAAAAAAAAATTTAAAAAAAAACGCCAACAATTTCAGAGAAAACCACAAGTATTTTTGGTATGTTTCCTTTCAATCTGATATGTGTATATATTAAGTTATTATTTAAAGCACCAATCCTCAGCTGTATTTATGTATCCTAACTCTTACGTTATCATTCACTCCCATTGTAATTCATAGTAATATGCAATTCATTGTAATTTGGTTTTATTTTTCGTATTATTTCTAACACTTTCAAATCAATGTTTATTTCAGTCGTTCTTAGTAATACTAAAATTGAACGCTATAGGGTTTTCTAACACGGCTGTGGCCACAGAGAATGTATTTTCACAGAGTCCTGACTGTAGACGTTTTGCAGTTTCCATGCCCGTTTATCCAATAATTAACTGGAATAATGATTTATAATACTAAAATGCCAGAGCTCATTTTTTTTTTTTTTTTTTGGTTACGTCAACTTTTATTATTATTTTATCGCATTGTGTTCTAGAAAACACAGCATGTGAAATTCCTGCTTTGGGGAAAACAGATCATTGTTTACACAAAGTATGAGATGTTCCTTGGATGTAATGGCATCTCATAACCTTTTGTGACATTTCCATGGGGCACAGAAATGATGTTCTGTCCCTGAAGGATCGTGTTCACAGGCTGGGGTTTTGGAAGTGGACCCCAAGATGGGGTACTGCATGTATGTTTCTATTAGGGATCAATGGCTGGGAGAGGTAGGGGAGGAAGTAGGAATGGGCTGACGGCGGAGTCAGAGTGAATGTGTATGCAAGTCCGAACAGAAGGAGGTTCTGCAGCCAGCACTAGCCACGAGAGTTATTCAGAATGGAGGGGACAGACCAGACCTTGTCCTCCCCCATAAGTCCCTGTAACTGGCCGCCCCCAGGAAGGCTGTCTGGATAAGGGACTCTGCAGATGAGGCGAAGCCTAGAGGAGCTGACCAGCAGGGACAAGTCTACCTCAGAAGGGCACTGGGTCTTCTCCGTGCTGACCACCGTGTAGAGCAGAATATCCTCATGAATTGCATCAATCAGACTTTCTATATTCTAGACTCAGTGAGTATTTGTTGTCAACTGGATGAATCAAAAACTGGGGAAAATGTGTTGAAGCTGCTATATTTTCATCAAGGTCACCTTACATTTCTTTTTAAAAACATGCTCATCTCGAATAATTTAAGCTAAGAAGGTACAAAATAGGGAAAAAATTCCCATGTACTCTTCCCTCAGTGTCTCCCTCACAACCACAATACACTGTCATGAGCAGAAAGCTAACACAAATAAAATGCTACCCACTAATCCACAGATCTCATGTGAATCTTGCCAACTGCCGAACTATCGCCCTTGCTGTTGTTCTAGGAGAGAATCCCCGATCCCCACGCCTACTGAGTGTTTCGGGCCTCTAGTCCTCTCCAGTCTGCAGAGATGATCAGTCTTTATTTGTCCTTCAGGACCCTGAAATTTGGAAATTTGAAGTGTACTGACCAGTCATGTTCTAGAATGCCCCTCAAGTTGGGTTTGTCCAACATTGTTGATTAAATTCAGGCGAGGCACTGTTTTACAAGAATACCGCAGAATCTGTGCCTTTCTCAGTGCGTTAAATTAGGGGCCTCCTCTCTCCTCTCATTAATTTGCTGATGCCTAACTGCACTGACGCAGCGGTGAGATACCGGGGAGAGAGCCTCAGTGCGTTAAATTAGGAGCTATGTGGTGTTGATAGCTTTCATTCCTGATGATGTCAACTTTGATTACCTGATGTACAATTTTAATTCCTGACTTTGTCATTAATAAGTACGTTGTTTGGTGATATTTTAGAGTATGTAAATATTCTGTTTCTCTTTATACTTTGCTCACTAATTTTAGCATCTCTGATGATTCTTCTTAATTTTTTTTAATGTTTATTTTTGAGAGAGAAAGACAGAGAGACAGAGTGCCAGTGGGGGAGGGGCAGAGAGAGACGGAGACACAGAATCCGAAGCCCGATGCAGGGCTTGAACTCATGAACTGTGAGATCATGACCTGAGCCAGAGTCAGATGCTTAACTGACTAAGCCACCCAGGCGCCCCAGCATCTCTGATAATTCTTGACTGAAACAAACTTGATTGTGGTGTTTGTAAATGATGACATTCTATTTTCACCATCATTCCTTCTATGTTTACATTGTTGGACTTACACTGTAAGAAAAAGTTTTCCCTTCTCCCCTGTTTATTTGAGTATTTACATCAGGAGAGACTTATGATATATCCACTTCTTTATTTTACAAACTATAATTCGTTACTGTCAGTTACATTGTAGGTCAAATTGTCTCACATTTTCCTTGCATTTGTAAATATTTTGGCCTACAATTTTCTAACATGCGCTTAAGCGCAACAATGTATGCTTTTTCAGTTTTCCTAATTGTACTGACCCAATAAATTCTACTAATAACAATGAAACAAATCTCTGCATGTATTTATATGATACAGATTAGCAAAGCCCATTGGTCTTTTACCTACGGATTTTCAAAATGTTATCAAAAGTGCAATGAATTATTACGTGTACACAGTTCTTGCTTCAATGGTCTTGACTCACTACCTGCTCATTCTGCATCTGTAAAAAATACTACCCCTTCTTCTAAAAAAAAAAAAAAGAAAAAAGGCATCAAAGAACTAGAATAGTACAGATAAAACTGATCCATTCAGGTCAGTTTTTTTTTTTTTAATTTTTTTTTTTTAACATTTATTCATTTATGAGAGACAGAGAGTGCAAGCAGGGGAGGGGCAGAGAGAGAGGGAGACACAGAATCCGAAGCAGGCTCCAGGCTCTGAGCTGTCAGCGCAGAGCCCGACACGGGGCTCAAACTCACAAACTGCAAGATCATAACCTGAGCTAAAGTCGGATGCTCAACCGACTGAGCCACCCAGGCGCCCCTGTTTTCTAGTTTCTTTTTTTTTAAATTTTTTTTTAATGTTTTAATTTATTTTTGAGAGACAGAGAGAGACAGCATGAGCAGGGGAGGGGCAGAGAGAGAGGGAGACACCGAATCAGAGGCAGGATCCAGGCTCTGAGTTGTCAGCACAGGGCCCGATGCAGGGCTCGAACACACAAGCCGTGAGATCATGACCTGAGCTGAAGTCAGATGCTTAACCGACTGAGCTACCCAGGCGCCCCCCACTCCCTGCAACTCAGGTCAGTTTTAATCAGAATTGTAAAATCAGCGATATAAAAATAAATCTAGCAAAAATAAAATCTAGTTATTAAAAAAAAACCGCTTTCATGTGAATTGTAACAAATGCTAACATTTATCAAGAGTAAACATCCTCATTATTTTTTGAAAGTTTGTTGCCTCAAACACTACTGTGTCTGGCACTAATAGTGTAACCCCTGCTCTGTTTCTATTTCACTTGCCTGTGGTTAACCAAGTTATTCGTTCTCCTACGCTAATGCAATTTCCCCCATAGCTGTGACATTCCTCTGGTCATTTTAATAAGAGGAAATCTGCAATCCATGCCTGTATCACCATCTGACTTCGAGCTCCTTATGTTTGTTTCTAACAAATTACTATCAGTTAATATATGGACGATTTATGGTAGTGATGAGAATGAGCCTGGGAAGGATATGGTTTGAGGTTTATAAAGTAAACTCAGCTGATGTTGGTCCTGACTAATAAATCAACATCTAATGCTCTGCTATCAAACACTAATTAATTCTTCCTTTCCTCCCTCATATTAATTTAGTGTCATTCCAAGTCTTCAGGGGAGAGTGCTTGCAGCTTTCAGCAGGAACCCTCGAATGCCTTGCCAGAGATTTTTATTAATTGCAGCAAATGCAGTGATTTTGGACAACCAAATTTAGAAAAGAAAGATGAGTTTGGAAGACAGTTCTCCCCTTTGGCAAGTATGATATTTCAGGATCTCAATAAATCTTTTTGAATCTAATAGAACTGGAAGTAATTTTTCACATCTTTTCTAATACTCAGATATTCTGGTAATCCAATTACAAGAACCCTCATATTCCAACACTCATATTAACACTAATTTTGAAATACAAAATAAGTTCAACAAATTAGTTCAGTAACTCTAGCCATAAGAGGATATTTCACTCTAATGACAAAGACATATTTGTACATAATTTATATTAATACATGGCTCACGTATTCATCTAAATATTTAAAATTCTGGTAGCTAGCTAAATCTCCTGTATATAAGTATAAATACCTTTCCGGGATATTTTAAATTTTTCCGAGTTTACTGATTCGAAAGACCATCTATAAATCGTATGATAGAATCTTGCTGAATACTATGGTGTAGTGAGGGATTAAAGAGAAAGTCAGGGTTCTACACAGCTTGAGTGGCTGGTAATTATCAGGTAAACTTAAACACCTTGGCCCTTCATCATACTCTGGTATGCACGAAATGTGAAACAGATACTCTTTTTTGTGCTTTCTGCATGTCTGTCACAGAAATGGAAATCGTTCAAGGGGAGGGAGGACCCAGTGAGTGGTACATTCTACGTCAGATGCCTGCATGAGTCTGCAGTACTGCGAACTCCGAGTCCACAACCACACACAAGTCGAGGCCAGGACTTGGAGAGGGGGGCAGTGAATGGAAGAAGGGCTGCTTCATGGAGGGGAAAAGCTTTCCCTCGGTCCAAAACAGGAGAACTCTGGGCTCTCTGTCCAAACCAATGCTAGCTCTTGGGTGTGCAGAGTTTTCATTTTTTTTTTCAAGCAATTCAGAATTTTGGGAGTGCACAAAAAGTTTTCAGACATTTTGACATACTTGGAGAGGAGCCCTTACTACAGTCTCTCTCAAGATGTGAGTGAACCCTGGGGCTAGCACGGCCTGCTACGGAGGTGGGGGAAGAATCAGAGGCCCGCAGTCAGCCCCAACCCTGGCCCTGGGCGCTTTGGTGTTAAATATCCAACCTGCCTGAACCTGGTTGGGCTACTCAATTCAAACTCAGGACCCATGGCTCCCTGAGGATGGCAACTTGGAAAGATGCTGTATAAACTATGTGCCAAAAGGAATATAGTTGCTTAGGGAGCCTGAGGTAGTTTAACATCACCAAGGTAGCATTCAGCACACCCTGAAAGGTAAAGCAGCCTCCAAATGTTAAAAATAGGATCAGGGAAAAACTCACCTACTCAGCAAACTGGGCTCAAGGTGTGTAAAGTTCAAAGAAAGACCAACTACTGTAAAAGCTGTTGGTCAAGGGTCGCCATGCCTCTTAAATGACAAGGTGCTGAAGGGTACTGCAGGCATACGCTTTGCTAGAAACTGTTCATTTAAAAAGAAGACGCTCAGATAAATCAATTCTGTTAGGAACCTTGAGGAAGGCAGGGAAAAGAATATAAAGCACAGATCAATCTTTCATTTAGGTTTCAGTCTAGAATGTTGGACATGACAATATGCGAACACGTTTCACCTTTTAGCTGCTATTTGATTAGCAAATAGGCTTAAGCTTTCTGCAGACGTTATGTGGAACTACACAGATTGGGTACACGTGTTATGTCTAAACACCCACGGACTCTTGTAGCCACTCGGCAACACTGTGTTCCTCCTCGATGCCGACAGTGATACATCAAGACAATTCCTGTTTAAGAGGATTCTCTTCAAATCTAAAGTTACTAAGAAAGTTAGTATTTCTAGTACCCGTGGGTTATATTCAAAACAGAGAGACTCCTGGAGGGAAATTTAGCTCAAAGGCTCTCATTCTCATGACCTTAAACTGCCTTTAAGAAGTGACATATCGTGGGGTGTCTGGGTGGCTCAGTCGGTTGAGCGTCCAACTTTGGCTCAGGTCATGATCTCACAGTTCGTGAGTTCAAGCCCGTGTCAGGCTCTGCACTGACAGCTCAGAGCCTGGAGCCTGCTTCGGATTCTGTCTCCCTCCTTCTCTGCCCCTCCCCTGCTCATACTCTATCTCAAAAATAAACATTAAAAAAAAATTAAGAAGCGACATATCAGATACATTGTTAACATTTCTAGCACAGTTTTGGATTTTTTTACAGCATGTAACATTGAATGTGACTGAGATACTTGCATTTTTCTTGTATCTTCCACACGGGTATTAGGGGGGAGCTAGTACCTTTGTTTCATTATTGTTTCATCCCCTACAACAGCATTTCACAACATATATTCCTTGATGTTAGCAGGGTTTCTGAGGAATGAAAAGATATCTGTTCATGTAAGAAAAGGGGAACGGTGTCAAGGAAAGTCAAACAAATTTTAAAAATGTTAATACCTCATGACTTCAAAAGTTGGGTAAGTTGTGATGTAAACTCCAACATATTTGATTCACTATTGCAGCGTTTTGCCCTTGACACAATAAAGACAGAATATTTTCTTCATCCACTACGACCCTTTGCGCTCTGAGCTATCACCCCCTCCTGTACCCAGAAGCAGGTAATCACTGCTTTGCTGTCAGTAAATACAAAACTTGTGCTTGCTTTAGAATGTTATGCCAGCGTAATTACAATGCACCCTCTTTCGTGTCTGTCTTCGTTCATTCATGGAAATATTTTTGATACACATGGTATTAATAAAAATAAGGCATTGACTTTATTTCCCAGTACTATATTCTATTGGGTGAAGAGACCACAATTGCTTGATCCATTCTTCTGTGGTTAGTGGACATCTGGGTTGATTTTGGTTCAAGCTATTAAGTACAAAGCTGCTTTGTACAAGTCGTCAGTGGCACAGTTCCATTTCTCTTTGATAAATACTGATAGGACTGTTGACTTACTTGTTCATTGTATAGCTGACGTTTGAAAAGCATTCAAATAATTTCCTATTCCCACCAGCAATGTGTGAGATAACCTGTGTCACATCCTCACTAGCACTTAACGATAATAGTCTTCTTAATTTTAGCCATTCTATCGTGTGTATTTTATTTCCTAAATTCAAAGAATTTTTTTTCAGTTCTAAAGCTGCCATTTGAAATGGAAATAAAAACTTTATTATTCTTACTTCTTGTTAATGCTTACTGTGTCTCATTCATTGAAAAGGCTTTTATTAATTTGTTAAGAATACATAGAATTCCTGCTTTAAAATGTTTGTCTGTTAGTTGAAACATTGGGCTCATCTCAGAACAGGCTGTACTGATTTCCTTTTCTTGTGAGAATGGGTTCTGTTTTTTGGATTCTTTGCAGGTCTATTACTAGTGGATTATATCTTGGGTCTTATGAATCTCAAGGAGGCTCTTGATTTTATTGTATTTCTCAGATGAATATTGTTGCACATGTGTTAGCAGATACTTTGGTTCTGTTTGAGCTGCAGACTCTATTCCTTAAAAGGCAACTCCGATCTGAGTCAGATCATGTCTTCAGTCCATCCTACACATGGGTTTCAGAGCTCAGGCAGGGATGTGGGTAGAAAGATTTGGGTGATTTTCTCTAGCTCCTTCTCTCACGGGATTCTCTCCATCATGTGCTTCCCAGCCTCACTTGTCAGATGTCCCTAGCCAGGAAGACTGTGGGTGTCCTCCTTGTCCACTGCACCCCTGCCACCATGCAGGTTACAGAACCTTTATAGCTCCCAGTCTCCAATCCTCTCAGAAAGTGTATACTCCTCACCAGAATCTTTCTGCTGGTGTCCCTTCAGGTAGTTATTTTGTAATATGTCTAAGATTTTCAGTAGCTTTTTTGCAGGGGGTTATGTGGTAGGGGCTTGGTTGGTCATGCTTAGAAACTAACATTCATTCATGTTGTAGCTTATATTTTCACTTTTATGGCATCGTTAAGGAACAGAATTTCTTAATTTGAATGGAAACCAATCAATTTTTTCACTTTATGGTTACTGCTTCTTGTGATCTCTTTACCGAATCCAGGTAATTGAGATTTCCTTCTATATTTTCTTTAAAAAAAAATTTTTTTTAACATTTTATTTCTTAAGAGACAGAGAGAGAGCACAAGCAGAGGAAGGGCAGAGAGAAAGGGAGACACACAATCCAAAGCAGGCTCCAAGCTCTGAGCTGTCAGCAGAGAGTCCGACACAGGGCTCGAACCCACAAACTCAAGATCATGACGTGAGCCAAAGTCAGGTGCTCAACCAAGTGAGCCACGCAGGTGCCCCTCCTTCTATATTTTCTTCTAGAGGATTTGGTATTTTAACTTTCTCATAAAGAACTATAATTTACCAGAATAAATTTTTATATAAGGTATAATTGATCAGAATTTTTTACCAGTGAAAACACTCCAATAGCTTGATTTTTAAAAATACAGTTAAGTAGCTATAGTTCAATGTAGCTAAGTATCTACACAGAAGAAAATTCTAAATAAATGCTAAATATAAACCCATAATTTGTAAATTCCACTTATGATTAGCGTTAACTCAAATTATCTCCACATTAGATACAAGAATCAAACATCAGCTTGTCACCAATTAATCAGTCTTCAAGTGAAGGTACCAACTATGTTAGACTGCTAAAATGACATCAACAAAAATGTTTCTATCAAATTAACTTTTCTCATGCAACTAAATTAGATTTCTCAAGTCAAGCGTGTAATTAGAATCCTTTTCTCTCTGGTATATATAGTTTACACATTAAGTGTGCTTGAAATAGTTCCTATTTTGTGAATTAAAATGGAAGAGTAAGGCTTTAGTCCCTTCTCCTTATGAATGAAACTCTAAATATGTAAGAATTTAGCAGCCAATCTAGACACTTTTATTCAGTCTCTTAAAATAAGTAAAATTACATTATGTCCACCAGCTTACAATATATCTTTAAAGTACCCTATAATCTGTAGTATCTCCTTAATTATCTTTTTAGACATCTCTTTCTGCGTACAACAGAAAAAAAGTAGAGAAAAGAGTAGAAATAAACAGCTAAGAAATAAAACTCATGATCAGAATGTTAAAAAGAGAGTAATGAGATGCTACGCTAATAAAATCATGACTTTCATAATATTTACACTTAATATTTATTAATATGTCTACAAAAAGCTTAGCTTTGTAAAATACTATTTTTTCCACAGAACCTACCATGTACGTGAAATGCCCAGTGGTTTTCTTGGCATTACCTCTATTCAATTTTAAGCTATCTGCAAGCAGGTTTCCTCTCTTACTCATCCCTCTTTCCCCAACAGTAATATCTTTCCAAAGTATGATAAATGATGCTAATTGTATTGTAAAAAGAAAATTGACCCAAAGACTGTGAAGACAGAAAAGGTTCTACAACCTGACCCCTAGATGTACGGGGTACTCTGTGATAAAATAAACCAGGCACTTTACACGTGTCCCTTATGTCTGCTGAGCTCTATCCCAAGAATTCATTTTGATTAGGGAAAAAGAAAATTTCAAGTCAGAGCACGTGTCCATACTACCATTACAATTTTAACGTTTGGTGATCCCTGCTCGTTGTCATGGATCACCGAACAGCATGGTAAGTGGGATTTAAAACAACAAAACCAGTGACATGTGGTTAAATATCACTGAATAATTCAAGATGTAAGCAAGAAATGTACCCCATGCCACCGCCTGGGCAATGTTTTGCATTTCCTGTGCTCTCCTCCCCACCCCTCACACCTGTAGTCCTTCTACCTTTGCTTGACTTAATGGGAAACATGACGTGACGGTTGACGTCTGTGCACCTGGTGTCAGCAGGTGCCCAGGGGCGCGGTCGCACCTCCCTCCGGGTACGAGGGTGGGGAGTTCTGGGCGGGGTAACACCTGACTCGGGGTTGGGAGTGAATCCGCACGGCCTCCAGCAGGCCGACGGGCCTCGTCCGAGAGGCCACCCCTTCCCCTTAGGAGTGACGACCCCTCCCCTCCGGGCCAAGGTCACCGGAGCGCCCGCTGCGCCACCTACTTCACACGCCAACTCCCACGACGGTTCTGCCTGGGCAGCAGCCGGACAGCCTCGCGCGGGAGCCACACCCTCTGCTCTCGAGTCTCCAGCTCCACCGCTCCGCCTGCGTCAGCACAGGGGTCCGCTCCTCACATTAATCTCAAAGAAACCTTATTTGCGACGGAGCGGGGCCTTGCAGGCCCGCCGCCTGGCTGCCGGGCGGAACCGAGGGCAGGCACGCCAGGGGCGGGGCCACGCGGCCGGCCGGAACGCGCCGGCCGGAAGTCCGGCCGCCGCGTCTTCCGCCCGGCGCGGCGGGAAACTCGGGCTGGGCAGCATGGCGGCGGCGGCGGCAGGTTTTCCGAGGCTCGCGGTGCGGGCGGAGGGCGGCTCCCGCGTTCAACAGGCTGTGCAGGGAAGCGGACTGGTTTTGTACACGCGGAACTTCCTGCCTGCCAGTAATTGGATCGGAGGATGCACCCCTGGTCCTTGCAGGGCGCCGCAGCCCAGCAGTTTCCCAGTTTAGCCCGGTGGCGGCTGAACCGCAGTTTCCATTCGGTCAGCCCCGTGTTTTTGCGCAAAGCGACACACCATCCGGGAGAGGCCCAGGATGCCCGTGGGATCCAGCGTTTCGGCATCTTGAGTAAGTCAGCCCTCAGCACGTTCTCGTGCGGAGCCCGGGAGGGGACGCGGCCCACACGGGAGTGGAGGATGGCCCTAGGCGACGGGATTTGGTGTCAGGTGAACTGGTTGCGGATCGCATTGAGATCCCCGATTCCATGAACGCTTCACAAGGCACGGCGCAGGCTTCACAGGTCTGGTGCGGTGCTTGGTCTGCTGTTGCCCCTGTGCGCTTGACCTTTGCTGCCAGACCCTCCTCATTCGGTACGGGGAAGGTGGAGTTGGCGTGGGTTTAGCGGTCGGTTTTTCCATGACAAGGGAGAGGCTGCAGGATGGCCTGGGCTCGTAGGAGCCCGGCGCCGTCTTCCGCTTTGAAAGACGTGGCCCTGGGGTCCCCTGCAAGCAGCTCTGTGTCCTTCCCTGAGCCCGTCACCAGGTTTGCTGAGGTGGTGGTGGGGTGGGGGGAGGTAAGTGGCTGCTAGCTGCTTCCTCTCCTTCACTGAAATGTCCTGGAGCACCTGGCCCGGCTGAGGCAGGCTGTGCTCGGCTTCCAGCTTCTGCAGATGGACTTTTGCCCCCTCCCCAACCCCCCCGTGGGCTCTCTGGCTCCCCGTGTGCTCCGTAGTCCAACCATGTCTCCCAGATCCCCAGCCGGTCCTCCAGTCCCAAGCGGGGAAACTGCTCCGCACGTCCCACTGCAGGTGGAAGAGCAAAAGCCCCTCCCCCGCTTGGGGGCACTGCCCTCAGTTGCCCGGATCCCGTGACACGATGTCATTGCCATGTGCATGAGCCACATGCTGAAGCCTGGCAACCCCCAGGCTTTCTATCACATCACAGGTACCAAGTGAAGGTGGTTAGATATATGTACATTTTTTAAAACCGTTTGAAAAAAAAGACGATGTTTCTTTCTGGTGGGAACGAGCCAGAATGTGGTCACAGAAGGAGCAACAGCCGAATCAGGAGAATTGGGGCAGATAAAGTCCTTTTGCCCTTCTGCAGACATTTTTCCTACTCCATATTTGCGGCCCGTAAAGAAGAGCGTGGGGCTCAGAACCGCTGATGTGATGTGCAGAGCCTCAGCCCAGGAGCTCCTGGCCCGGTGTCTGGCCCGTCCTGTGCCATTGGAGAAAGGGGAGAGCAACAGGTGCGAAGATCAGCTTCATCAGTGGTTGTGCAAAGACTCAGGAGCATTTGCCGATTCAGCTTCCTTTCCTCTTTACCTTCCTCACACGTGGATTCCACTGCCTCTGTCTTAGATTGTTGACCTAGGATAAGAACCTCGGCACTGCCAGCCCTCAGAATGAAGGACGGGGAGCAGCTGCAGCTGCCAGAGGCAACAGTCATCTCTGACAGCACCTGAAGCACCTAGAAAAGCTGCTCCTGAGTTCAAGGGAGGAGGAAGTTGCCTCTGAGCCCCATCTCTGTGCACCGCTGCACGCGGTGGACATTTGAGCTGCCTGACCTGAGAGAGAGAGGGAAGTCTCTCCAGAAAATTTCTGCTTTTACTCAAAATTCAGTGAAACCTTGGATTGCAAGTAACTTGTTCTGAGAGTGTTCTGCAAGACCCTTTCTAATAAGTTTTAACTTGAGAAACGAGCGACGTCATGCGATACGAGTAGTATGTGATGCCGAACGTCACATGATCACAACTGAGCCAATAGTTCTTGAAATTCGTTTTGATATACAAGTGCTTTGGATTATAAGTATGTTTTCAGAACGAATTATGCTCGCAAACCAAGGTTTTACTGTAATGTTATTCTCAGATGCTTGATGCACTGTTGGAAATATAATTATTAATCATGCAAATAAACCACTTGCAAGTTAAAAAAGAAGGATATAAGATAATAATAAATGGGTCAATTCTTAAAGAAGACGTAACAATCCATTAACGTATATGCATTTAGCAACAGAACATCAAAGTATATGAAGAAAAAGCTGATAGACCTGTAAGGAGAAAGATAAAACCACTACGGCTATGTCAGTAATTGACAGATCAAACAGGCACAAAATGAGTAAGGATCTAGTTGAACAGCACAGTCAGTCCACTGGGTTTCAACTCCAACAGATTACACATTTTTTTTCAACTTCACATGGAACATTCACAAAGATCATATTCTATGGCATAAAACATATCTTAAATATAAAAGGATAGAAATCTTACAAAATAGGCTCTCATAGCCCAATGGGATAAAACTAGAAATTAATATCAGAAAGATGGCTAGAAAACCGAAGATGCTGGAGATCCGGCAACACATTTTTAAAAACTATGTGGGTCAAAGAAGCCTCAAGAGAAATTAAGAATATTAGAAACTAAATAAAATTAATTTTTTTTAATTTGAGTTAAAGTTTGAATTTGAGTATAAAACACCCAGAATTATGGGATGCAGTAAAAGCGATACATAGAAGGAAACATACAGCAGTGAATGTGTACACCAGAAAGAAGACAGATCTAACATCAGTAAGGTAAGCTCCCACTTTATGAAACCAGAGAAAGAAGAGGCATGCAAATCTAAAAAGTGCAGAAGAAAAGTTAGAGCAGATACAAATGAAAACAGGAAAACATTATAGAGAGTCCATAAAATCAGAACCTGGTTCTTTTTATTGATGAAAATATCAATAAAAATGGTAACCCTCTAACCAGGCTAAGTAAAATAGAAAAAAGAGAATGTAAGAGTTACTGATACCAGAAATGAAGTAGAGCTATCACTAATGATTTCATGGACATTAAAAGAATGATAGAGGAATATTATGAGCAATTCTATGACCTAAAATTTGATAAATAAAATGTATGAATTCCTTGGAAGACACAGTCTAACAAATTTCCCACAAAGAGATGTGGGTAATGTATTGAAGAAATGGAATTAATAACTTCCCAAAAAGAAAGCACTAGATCTAGATGGTGAATTCCCCCAAACATTTAAAAAACGATACCATTTATCAACAATTTCTTTCAGAAAATAGAAGTCGAGGTAATACTTCCTACTCATTCTTTTTTTTTTTTTTAAACTTCACTTATTTTGAAAGAGAGAGAGAGGGAGAGGGAGAGAGAATCCCAAGCAGACTCTGTGCTGACAGCACTGAGCCCGATGTGGGGCTCAAGCTCACGAACTGAGATCATGGACTGAAGTGGAACCAAGAGTTGGACGCTTAACTGACTGAGCCACTCATGTGCCCCAGTACTTCCTACTCATTCTATAAGGCCAACATTACCCTATGCCACAACCAGATAAAGACGTTACGGTAAAGGAAAAACTACAATATTTCTTGTAAGCGTAGTAGCAAAATCCTCAATATAATATTAGCAATGGGAATCCAAGAATATGTAATAGAATTATATACCACAACCAAGTGAGAATTATTTCAGGTATGCAGAGGTGTTTAAACATTTGAAAATCCATCATATCAACATGTTAAGGAAGGAAAATCTTATCGTCATGTCAGTTGATGCAGAAAAAACATTTAGCAAAATCAAACACACTAGTTCATCTAAAAACTCACTAAAAAGTGGGAATAGAGGTGGATTTCCTCAACTTGATAAGGAAAATCTACAAAATAATTTATAAGCTAACATCATACATAATTGTGAAAAACTAGAAGCATTCTACCTGAGATCAGGACAAAGCAAAGATGTTCCCACTCATCACTCTTTAACCTTATATTTGAACTCCTGCCTAATGCAATAAAACAAGATTAGGAAATAAAGGTAAACAGGATTAAAAAACTAAAATTAACATGATTATTGAAAATAAAAGAAATCCAAAAACTCATGGAAATGATAAGTGATTATAACAAGGTGTAGGATATAATGTTAATATACAAAAATCAATTGTTAACCTATATACCAGCAATAAACAGAACTTGAAATTAAAAACATCAAATTATTTTAGCACCAAATATGAATTATTTTAGCACCAAATACGAATTATTTTAGCACCCAAAAAAAGGGTGTACATAGAAATAAATCTAACAATATATATGAGATCTATTTCAGGAAATATACAAAATTCTGATTAAAAAAAAATCAAAGAAGAACCAAATAAATGGAGAGATATTCCAGGTGCAGGAGTAGAAAAAATATTGGAAAGCTATTTCCAACTTGGTATATAGATTCAATGCAATCCCCCCAACATTCCAATAAGTTGTTTTGTAGATACCAAGAAACTAATTCTAGGGGCACCTGGGTGGCTCAGTTGGTTGAGCGTCTGACTCTTGATGTCAGTTTGGGTCATGATCTCATGATTGTGAGATCAAGCCCACATCAGGCTCCACGCCGAGCATGGAGCCTGTTTGGGATTCTCTCTCTCTCTCTTTTTCTCCCCCCCGCCCCCGCCTGCTTGCACACACGTTGTCTCTCTCTCTCTCTCAAAATAAATTAACTTAAAAAAAAAGAGAAACTGGTTCGAAATTTTACATGGAGAGGAAAAAGACCCAGAATAGCCAATACAGTATTGAAAAACAAAGCTGGAGACTGACACTACTCAACTTCAAGACCTACTATAAGGCCAAAATGATATAGACATTGTGGTATTGGCCAAACAATAGATAAGTAGATCGATGGAAGAGAATAGAGGTCCCAGAAATAGACCTACTGATTTTTGACAATGGAGCAAAGGCAATAAATACGGTGGAGCAAAGGTAGCCTCTTTAACAAATGGTTCTAGAACAACTGGACATCTACAGTCAAATCAAGACACAAAGTTTATACCTTTCACAAATAAAGTGGATTATTGACCTTAGAACAAAACACAAAAATTATATCACTTACAGAAAATAACATTGAAAAAACTTTAAGTGACTTTGGATCTGGCAATCGCTTTTTAGATATAACACCAAAAGCATGATCCATTAAATAAAAAAAAATTATGTTAGATTTCATTCAAGTTTGGAATTTACGATTTTTGACAGATACCATTAAGTGAATGAAAAGACAAGCCATGGATTGAAAGAAAATATTTACAAGTCACATATCTGATAAAGGATTTATATTAAAAATATATCAAGAAATCTTGAAATTGAACAATAAGAAAGCAAGCATCCTCACTAAAAAATGGGAGATCAATACAGATGCCTCAACAAAGAAGATAAATAGATGGCACATAAAGCATCTGAAAAAATGTTTTATATCATGTGATTTCAGGGAATTACAAATAGAAACAATAACGAGCACCACTACATATCTACTAGAATGTCCAAAGTCTAAAATGCTAACACCACCAAATGCTGGTGAAGAAGCGGAACAAAAAAAACTTTCATTTATTGCTGGTAGGAATGCAAAACGGTACAGCCACTTTGGAAGATAGTGCTTTCTTACAAAACTAAGTGTATTTTTACATGTGTTCCAGCAATAGTGCTCCCTGGTATTTATCCAAATAAAGTGAAAACTGAAAAATCCATACAAAAGCCTGCACATGAATGTGTGTAGCACCTTTGTTCAAATTGTCAAAAATTAGGAGCAATCAGGGTGTCCTTGTATAGGTGAATTGGTAAATCAGTCCTGGTCCATCTATACAATGGAGTACTATTCAGTGATACAAAGAAATGAGCTCTTAATCCATGAAGAGACATGGAGGGGCCTTAATGCGTATGATTAAGTGAAAGAAGACAATCCGAAAAGGCTCCGTACTCTGTTATCAACAACATGGAATTGTGGAAAAGTAAAAACTATAGTAAAAACTAAATTATCAGTGATTTTCAAGAGTTAATGGGGGGAAAGAGGAGGTCTATACGTGAAGCATAGGGTGTTTTTAGGTCGGTGATGCTATTCTGTATTATACTCTAATGGTGGATACAGGACATGATGAATTTGTTGAAACCCTCAGAAATGTACAACACAGAGTGAACCCTAATACCAACTATGGACTTCAGTTAATACCGAGGTGTCAATGCTGATTTATCAATTGTAATGAATGTGTTACAGTAATGCAAGATGTTAATAATAGAAAAAGCATAGAAGAGGGGAGGAATACACGGGAACTCTGTACCACCTGTTCAGTTTTCTATAAATCTAAAATTTCTGTAAACACTAATGTCTGTTATTTAAAAAAAAAAAAGTTTAGTGTAGAGCTGTCTCTTTCACCAGTAAAGCACAGTTGATAATCTCAAAAAAGTTGATGTTGTCAGATTTTAAGTTTTGTTTTGCTAGTGAGTATAAAATATATTATGGTTTTGAGTTCTGTGCATATCGCTAAGACAGAATATATACATATCAAAAATACATGTATTCTTATAAGAATGAGTACTCCTCAATATTTGGTTGTCATATGAATGCATTATGTTAGGCTTGTTTTGTTTAAATATTCACTTACTAACTGATTTTACTGTTTGTTTGATCTGCCAGTTACCAAAGATCTGTATGGAATCTCTATGATGATGAATTTTTCAATTATTCCTGTATTTCTGTCAATAGTCACTTTACATAATTTGAAGGTACATTATTTATTGTATGTAAGTATAGGATTTCGTATTTTATTGGTTAATGCAAACATTTTATTAAATTCTTTTTTTTAATACTGTGATTTTGAGAGACAGAGAGAGACAGAGCACGAGTGGGGGAAGGACAGAGAGAGAGGGAGACACAGAATCCGAAGCAGGCTCCAAGCCCGGAGCTGTCAGCACAGAGCCCGACGCGGGGCTCGAACTCATGAACCGCGAGATCATGACCTGAGCTGAAGTCAGACGCTTAACTGACTGAGCCACCCAGGCACCCCTCAAATTTTTTATCATTATTTGATAGCTCTCTTTAACTTGAGTAAGTTTTGGCCTAAGATATATTTTACGTGATAATATAGTCATACCAACTTTCTTTTGTTTGGTATCTGCCTTATAGTTGATACAACCTTTTTAAAAATTATTTTTCAGTCTTCTTTGTCCTGAAGTTTTAGGTTTGTCTCTTGTAAATGGCATATACATAAATTAGTTGATTTATCCATTCTGACAACCTTGTCTCTTAATTGGAGAGCTAAGTTTATTGACGTATGTTGTGATTATAAATATATTCAGAGTTTTGTTGAAAATAAAGTTTTTGGTTGATAGCTTCCATTTTTGCTGATGAGGGGATACGTTTAACCTTCTTGATCTTTTTTAGGTATTCTTTGTTTTGCTTTGTCTTGTTTTATTCCCACTTTTTTATTAATACCTTCTCTCTGTCTTTGTGGTTTAATGTTTCCATGTAATATGACTAGTTTTACTTTTTCTATATTTGTGGTTTGGAATTCACTGATATCCTGAACTGGAGTATTAACACTTCCTAGAATTTCCAGAACATTCCCAAGCCATTCTCTGACAGTCTCCAGTCGTTCTGGTCTCTCCTCCAGGAACTCCACGTCCAGCGTCAGATGGCTTCCTGTAGTGTCCGTTTCTCTTAAACTCCTGTTTTGCGTTGCCAACCTCTGTCTCTTCTGCTGTCCCGAAAAAATGTTTAAATATACGTTGTATTTCTGTAGTTCTTTCTTCAACTAGAGGAACTGCTCTTAAACCTGCTGATTTTTTTTTTTTTTTTTTTTTTTAATTTTCATTCATTTGCTTTTCAGGCCTGGGTTTCCCTTTGGTTATTTTCAAAACGTTTCATCATTTTCATATACTTTTACTCTTTAGTCTCATTTTGGTAACTTCTTTACCCTGCCTTTTTGTAGGTCTTGTGATTTTCTTTTTAACTGTAATCTTAGTTTTCCTACAAGTTTATAGTGAGAGTATTCTGCAGAGTGAGTCGAAGTGCCATACCTTCAAAAGGAATTGCATTTTCTTCTATGTATACCCTTAACCTGGGGCCACAGTACATTGATTTTTCCTTTGGAGGTAAAGTCAGCACTGAATTTCACATGTGGCTTGGCTTTTTTCTTCCAGCCTGGGTCAAGGCCCTGTCCTGTTTTATCCTGCAGGGCAGGTTCTGCTTCAGCATGCCCCTACACAGAGGCCTAGATTTCTGGGTCCTTTAGACCCTATATCTGAGTCATACCCTTCGTTAGCTTCCGTTTTTAAATCAGAACTCACGCCCACCAAGTTTTATTCGGTATCCTAGAGTGAAATCAAGTGTCCTGCTTTTCTTGTGGATCCCATTTGTACATCGGTTTTCAGCTTTGCAGACTGCTTCACTTCCTTGACAGCTGACGAATGCAGTGTGTGCCTGTGTGTATGTGTGTATGAGTGTGAGTATGTTTAAGTTCTCTTCTGACATTTTCAGTGGTGTTTCAGTGGAAAGGTTTCTGTTTAGGGCATCTGAAAGCTATCCCTTCTCCTGTCCTTTCTGTTGTTACATTCTTCCCTCTTTTCCAAACTCCCCATCAAAACTGGCCTGTCCTTCTAGACGTAGATGAGTGCTTCAGATGGTTTCCTCTTGCCCCTCATGAAAGTGGACTTCTCCTAGCACTTTTAGGCAAGGTCGATTAATCTGTGCAATGCAATACTAAAGCAGTTGTCATCACTTAAGGAGAAAGCAACTGGGGTACAAATCTGTAGGATCCGTCATGTGCCTCTAGCAGCTTCTGTCTCCGTGCAGCTTCCCCAACCTCTTCCATAAATCTGGGTGTAAGGATCATGTGAGACACCGTATGTGAGACTGTTTGGTTATACGCCATTCCCCCAACATGTGCAAGCTATTTTGGTTTTTCAACTGAAGACCTTATAGGTCCAAAAACCATATGAGCCAAAGCCATGAGAAATAGGGACAGTTTTAAGGAGTGATGTAAATTTGTAAGTAAGGAATATTTTTTTTGATCACTGGGGTTTTAGTGCCTCTCTGAATTAGTCTATACACTTTATTCTGTCTCTCACACATGTGCAGAGAAAATGTTTTGCACCATAAACGCGTTGTCTGTCCTCATGGATGTTTGTAAAAGACAGCAAAAGAAATCTCCTTTGTAATGCAGCTTTCCTCATCATCAGCACTGAAATGGAATCATAAACCATAGTTAATTTCATTTCCAGAATTTTTATAATAGTAGGACAGCTGTTCAGCATAACTTTTCCTGTTGCTTTTCAATTTACAGTACATATGATAAAATAAATTTGGAAGTAAAGGCCAAGAGGCTTGGATGAACTTTATGAAATTTAATTTGGCTGTGTCAGGGGCTTATTTTTCATTGGAACATTTTCAGTCTCATGGACACTGTTTTTGAATAGGTACCAGTTTCTCAAACCTGGTTTAAGATACGATTTTAAAACTAAGCTGAATGGCAGTAATTACATGAAAAGCTGGTTTGAAAGTCTCCTGTATTTTCTCATTGGTAAAGTGGGAAAAGGGTGGATTCTGTTTTTATAAGCCCACTACTTAACGTTACCCATTTTGATACCAAAGTGTAATTTTTCAAATCAAATATTATGCTGTTAAATATTCAGATATACCAACACTAATATTTTGTAGAAAAATCCTATCTCTATTCCCATTGTTGCATGTTCAAATATAAGAAAGTCTTGAGCCCAGAGTATTGAAGCCAGAGAGATAAAGTCATTTGTTCAGGTGTGTAAATGGAAATTAACTTAACAATGGATTGATTGTATTCATTTAGTGTTTCAGCTTGACAGATTATAATTATAAATGCATGGCTTCCATTTCTTGTATCTGTAAATAATGGCCGGAAGTGAAAAAGGATGCAGCTAGTAAAGATCAGATTAGACCACTAATTTTTCTTAAAGCATTTTTTCAGAAAACATAATTTACATTATTCATGGTGCTTAAAATGCCAAGGAACAGCCAAACTTTAGTCTCAGCTGGGCTCCAACACCTGGTTTTTAACCACACCATTTTTTAATTCTTTTTTGGTAGGATGATAAGCATTTTGAAATTCAGAAAGCTTCCTTCCATGAATTTTAAGTGTGGGTGGATCTCAGAATACCAATGATACAAGTATGTTGAGAAATTACATTAACTTTAGGGTTTTATGACTCAATCTCCCTTTCAGAAAGAATCCTACCTTTAATTACTGTTTGTTGAGAACACTCTGAATATTGCAGCAGTAGAACAAGAAGTCCGATTGATAGGGAAGATCTCTCCGTCTGTGTCCCCATTGCAGGGGACATAAGATCATCTCTCAGATTTGAAGTGAGAAACTTTCTTTAAGCAGGAGCCAACAGCAACATCTGTGCACAACTAATCCTGAACCTGAACCAGCTCTTTTCCATATTTTAGAATATGCCCATTTCCGCTCATCTTAACTTTTCATTTCATAGGCTCTGGCAGCCACGCGCGGTGAGAAGGACTACTTTGTAATCATTTTGATTTATCTATAAGCAGGACGTTTGCAAAATCCCTTAAGAAACTCATCCTCACAGATTTGTAGCTCAATTAAGTAGATTCAATTAGTCTAGATAGACTGGCTGAGGAGTATATAAGGCTCAAATCCCAAAAGATTCTAGGATTTTGTGCAGTTCGTTGTTAACAGAAAACCTCATTTCCTTGCAATGATACATCTTCAAAACATTTGGAAAGCAAACTGCATCTCTAACAAATGCCGTAAGTACAGTTGAGTTTTGCAGCCCCCAATTTTCCCTGCACCCTGTCTTTGGGAACGTGGGTGTAGGGTCAGGACACAGTCAGTTTCCTCATTATTTGATGCCCAACAGACGGAAAGCTCCTTTAGCTCATGTCTCGCCAGGTGTCGAAGTGAGAGAAGCTCAGGTGTCTGTAACCCACTGTTGTTACCCCCACCCCAGATCTTCTTGGCAGGATAAAAATGATGGGGATTAATATCTTTTTGAGGTCCTATTTGGTTCCAGAGACAGTGCTAGCTTTTGTCTGCTTTGCCTAATATGATTCTCAACACTACCCTATAAGGAAGGTCCCCCCCCAAAAAAAGGCCGAGTTTTTTTTTTTTAAGTGAAAGTTGGGGGAAAGAGAGATGGCAAAGAGGAGGAGGAAAAAGAAAAGTTTCTCAAGAGCACACACACACATCTGTTCTGTGGCATGTTAATACTTTGTCCAAGGTCATGTGGCTAGTAGAATTGCCAGAGTGAGTAAGTATGTGGTTTATCCAACACCAAAACCTGTGTGGTTTACTGCTAATGCTATATTACCTAGTGCTTGGGAGAGCCTGATGAGAGTCCTCTAACTTATGGACACAGAAGGATACATTTCTTTGTCTCCCTTGCACTTAGACGTGGTCATATACTGAGGTCTTGCCGGTGGAATATGTTCTCACTTCGTGGTCTGTCCACTAAAACCTTTCTCACAGAATCTTCACCTTCTTTCCCTATTGGAAGGCTGGATGAAGGGCCCCGAGGTCCTAGGGGAGAGCAACACTACACAGTAGGAGGGGTCGGGATCTCTGCAACATTACCTAGAAGGTTGTCTTGGCCACACGTGCCTGAGGAGCTGTGTGAGCAGGAAGTAATCTTCTACTGGGTGAAGGGCAGGGCACTGATGTCATTTATTAGAGCGGTGAGCTCACCCTGAATGCAGACCCGAGGAGAGGGGGCAGCATTGCACATCCCAACCTCCTCTAGCCATGTTCCCACCCCCATTTTTTCTGTGACAACAAAATCTAATCAGGTCAACTAAACCCTACCAGTGTTCTAGCCTCTCACGCATAACAATGCCCCTGTCTCTAAAGACTTAAGACCTGAAAATTTCACACCAGGAGGCATATCAAGGAATGGGGTCAGGGAAACAGCCCTCAGCACATCACAGTGTGTAGGCAGTGAACCTGTTTACACAGTGGATGGCTCAGTCCTGTGCACATTCCATTCCATGCTCTGCCAACACTGTAAAAGACTAATAAGGAAAAGAAAATGACCGGTCTATTTGATCCTTAAAACTGTATTGTGCATGGATGCAAGCACAATGCACGGTCATTTATTATTAAATTTAAAGCTGTAGGCGAGAATAAACTCCTCACCTTCCCAAATAGAGACAAATACTTCTAATCTCTATGGAAAAGCAAAAGAAACAGGCATCTCTAAAGAGTGTGCCAGTGAGAGATTCATCTCCTCATAGATTTCTATGATCACAGGCCTCAAGTTGAGTTCTCGAGCCCACAAATTACAATACCCACAGCAGGATAATATCTCTGTGCTGCTGTTACAGTTATTAATGCAGTTACAATTGAGAATTCTGTTGGCTGCATGCTTGACTAAGGGTATGAGTTTATCTTCACGATATCCCTGGAAGGCAGGCAGGTGATGACTTTTATTAACACCATTTTAGTGATGAAGGAGCCAGAAAAGAGGAATGCAAAGGCATTTCCCAGCATAATGCCGCAAATCTAAAGCAAAATTAAGTTCAAAACTCAAAGTATTTCAATTGTTAGTGTACGCTTAGGCAGTGATTCGCATCCATACATTTTTCGGGGACAGAATCCCTGTTGTTGAGGAAGATTTTCTCCAAGATCAAAAAAGAAAAAAATGTTAATGGCTTGGTGGTAGATTTAAAAGACTTTATGACTTTTTTTTGGTGCCTAGGCATGTCCTACTAGGGTGTGACTGTGAAGCAGAAGGGGAAGGACCAGCCTGAAATACCTTTCCTACAAAGGACATTTCAGCCCTGATCTATTAAACATATAGGCACGTTCGCCAATATTCACAGCATACCACTGTGAGTTCATTTCTGTTCTTGTGGCATTGGAAAGACTTGGTGTGGTAATTTAGAATTATTCAAGGAAAGGAATCCCTGCCCAAGTTATACCTAAGATTAAATGGCCCCCATTTCAAAGACTTGCTACGCGTGTAAAGTAAAAGCCCCCCTTTTTAGCCTGACTTGCCTCAGTCCTCCATCCCCAGGGTCTCTTGTTCCTGCCGCATACAAACATATTCCAGCCTATACACCATTCACCCTATTTCTTACCCCGTTAACTCCCTGAAAGTCCTCTGTCTTCATGCATTTAATTTTGTTTATTCCATCCACTGGGAAGAACTTTATCTTCACATGAATCTACATGCCAGAGTCCCTTTTCATCCATAAAAGACCTTCTCTGAAATATCGCAGCTTCTCTTGAATCACAAAATTGACTTTGTGGGTCATTCACTTGCTCTCTTGCTTCCCATAAGATTTATCAATGGCTTGTGAACCCTTGGAACATAAAAACTGTCATGTTCAGTTTTTTTCCCCTGACAACTAGCATTGTGTTTTGTATGCAGCAAATATTCAATAAGTGCTTCTCTTGTTTAACCATTTTTTTTTAAGTTTATGGATTTATTTGGATGGAGAATGCACAAGCAGGGAAGGGGCAGAGAGAGGAGAGACAGAGAGTTCCAAGTAGCCTCCACATTGTCAGCACAGAGCCTGATGTGGAGCTTGATCTCACCATGAACTATGAGATCATGACCTGAGCTGAAATCAAGAGGCGGACGCTTAACTGACTGAGCCGCCCAGGCACCCATGTTTAACCAGTTTTTAATGTAGCTTCAATTTTTGTTTTTTTACTTTAATTAATTAACTCTTTATAGAGAAGAGATAGAATTCGATTTGGAATGAGACATGAATTTTTTTATAGGATTCAGAAGGGTAACAGAGTCTAGAAAATACAATATATATTTGGTGGCTTTCGTCATTTTGGATCAAGGATTTTTTGTTTGTTTTGACTATTGCTTTATTTATTTTATTTGATCCTCTCTCCGTTACATGCATGTTAGGATTTCAAGTTTTCTAAAGAAGTTGTTAACACATCTGATGCTATTTTCTCTAAGTCTTTATGCTGCACTCTCTAGGAAACTATATAAAATTACATCCACATGCCAGGAATGTGTGAGAGTGACCTTTGAGCCCCTTTTAGAAAGGTGAAAAGATACATTCTTGTTTCTAAAGGTATAGTTACATTAAAAAAATATAAATGAAAAAAAAAAGAAAAAATAAAAAGGATGCCTAAGTTGAACTTTCCTAGGTAAAAAAAAATATAGCCAAAATCATTAGTGTTAGAAGAAATGATCATTATAATTTATTGGAATTAGAACAGCTGCCATTCCAAAAGGCATATTGTAAATACATAAGAGATTTCAGAAGTTTGTCCAGTTTATTATGTAATCAAGATAGCTCTGCACTGGGTGATCCCCACACATTTAGACTTTTGGAACACTCTGTCCCTTGAGATTTATATAAAATTATTCCCATCTCCATCCCATATTTAATGGAAAATTTGGTATTCATGTTCAAATTCATATGTCCAACATCTCTTGGGTTGGGATGAGATTACTCTAATGAAGGCTATTGTACTTGTCACATATACTTACAACTCCGTGTATTATTATATTTACAGATTTTAGTTTAATGTAATCATTCCATATTCAAAGATATAAACATCTATCAGAGAATAAGAGTTTACAGAAATAAAGTTTGTTGTTGAAGTTGCATTCAATAGGCTCTAACTATAATATATATAGGCAAAAAAAAAAAAACCCAACTAGTATAGGGGAAGGGTTTCTGGTAGGATTTGGGGTATTTAAGAAGGCAATCCTTAAGATATGGGGATACCAGGCCACACAATAAATCTTCACTTCAGGGTGTTGCCATCCACATGATTATGCTGCCAAAAAATCTGTAGCTATTATTTTTCTATGTAAATTCCAATTCCTGGCAGGAAGATGAATGGCCCAAAATTAGAATAAGGGTCCTATAACTAGAAAGTCTATTCCTGTTTTAGAACGAGGCCAGGTAGGAACGGAAGGAGCTACTCTAGTCTGCTTCTGTGCAGGTGCAGTCTTTCTTGGAGAAAGGGAGCTACTGTGTCTGGAGAGCTTCCTCAGGAGGTGTCTAATAGAAAGATTATTTGGTTTGCCTCCTCACTTGACAGATGAGGACACAGACTCCCCTCAGAGCTGAGTGCCATGCTCATGGCCATGAGCTGGAGGCTGAGATTCAAGTGGAAGGAGGCCTCTTAATTCCCATTCCTTTACTGTGTCTACCCCACCTGGAGATGCATTTGGGACCTTTTATTGCAAAGATTAGAAGACTGAATAGAATATTAAACCTTTGGGAATTTCAGGGAAGGAATTCTGTTTTTTGAACTTGAATCTGAAAAGGTTTTCAAGTGTGTATAACACATATAAGGTAGTTCTATTTCCTTGTCCTATTGCCCATACCACCACTGGACCTGAGAAGCCACAGGAATAAAAACTGTTAGAGGAATGAAAAGCATCACACAATACAATTTTGTTAGGTGCCCAGACTTTAAATCATCATGTAGAAGTTAAGATCGTTACTTACGTATCTGATCAGTTTCCTGGTCCTGATCTGATGTGCACCGTGAGTTTGAGACTCATGGTCCCAGGCCACCTGCTCATGAACTTGGGTCTCTAGAGCAGCAGCAGCAGCACTGTCAATGGATAAAATGTTAGAAGTGCAATGTTTTAGGCACATCCTAAGATCTGCGGAATTGAACAGTTGGGGTCAAGGCCCAGTTCTGGCTTATGGACTTCCTGGTAATTCTGGTACACATTCAGGTTTGAGAACCACTGCTTCTAGCTATTGATCTTCTTTAAAAAAACAAAAACAAAAACGAAACAAACAACTACCCTAGGCCTAGCTTATTTTACTTTTTTCTTTTTTTAAATAATTTTTTTAAGTTTATTTATTTTTGAGAGAGACAAAGAGTACAAACAGGGAAGGGGCAGAGAGAAAGAGAGAGAGAATCCCAAGCAGCCCCCAGTTTGGGGCTCCATCTCATGAAACCGTGAGATCATGACCTGAGCCAAAATCAAGAGTTGGATGCTTAACTGACTAAACCACCTGGGTGCCCCAATTTTACTTTTAATTGAGAAACCATATAGAGCACATTCTATATGCCCATCATTGTTATAAGTATTTTAGAAACATTAACTCATATGGTCCTCATAACAGCCCTAACACATAAAAACAGCATCTCAGTTTTATATTGGGAGAAACTCATCATACTAGGAAGTCTAACACTTGCCTTATTATTTTTCCTTTATCATCCTCCAGAATAGTTGTTTGTTGTTTTTTTTTTTTTTTGCCTTCCCAACCACACTAGAACAAACATGTGACACAAAGAATGTGATCAATAAAGAACTATTAAAATGAGTGAACATAAGAATGAATGAATGAATTTCTTTTATACAGAAAATTATTTTTATAGAATCCTCAAAAGGTCATGCCAGGTCATGCTGTAAACCTTTTTTATGACTCTGTAATACATACTTTTACATGGCTCTGTGAGGAAAAAGAACCTCAGTTAGGACTTTTCCACATTGCACCTACCTGGGCAATAGCTCTGGGTGGTTAAAAAGATAGAGGAATCCGAGACGTATATAGCAGGTGGACTGCTAGAAAAGAGGCTGCGAATAAAATTTATTCAAATCTGAGAGATAGAATCTCATTCAGTTTCAGGACTCAGGAACAACAGGTAGAGACACAAATAAAAACCTTCCTTTTGCTTTGCTACAGGCTGAATGCTTGCATCTCCCCAAAATTTCTATAGTGAAACCTAACCCCCAGCATGGTGGTCTTAGGGGATGGGGCCTGTGGGAGGTGGTTAAGTCATAAGGGTGGAGTGTCCTTATGAAAGAGACCCCACAGAGCCCCCTCACCCCTTCCACCATGTGAGGGCACTGTGAGAAGATGCCATCCATGACCCAGCAGGCAGTCCCTCACCAGACACAGAACCTGCCAACACCTTGATCCCGGACTTACAGCCTCCAGAAGTTTGAGAAGTAAATGCCTGTTGTTTGTAAGCCACCTTTTCTATGATTACTTTTGTTATAGCAGCCTGAATGGACTAAGGCACACTGATAAGAGACTTGACACGACATGGAAGTTGATGGTCACACCCTGGTATCTCACTTGTAACCAGCTGAAGGCAGATGATGAAGGCAAGAGTGTCATCTTCAAATAGGAGGGCCTTTTATATTTGGAGGATAGTGAGACCTCCACCGAATGTCTGTAGCAAATGTAAGAGTTAGTTTGTCATGATCTGACCCGTGTCCTATCTGAATAGAACATGTAGTAGCAGAGTTTTCTCGCTCCTACAAGATTACAGACTGTGGGATTCAAAACTATAATTTGAGACTAAGAAGATACAACAGAACATACTGGCCTAACAGAAGATATTACCACATAAGAAATACATGCTCTCCATTAAGATATAATAAGTCACTGATTGAGTTTAACAGCAAATTGGATTTGTCAGAAGAAAAGTCAATGCACTTAGATATGGGTCAATTTATATTGATAAGTTTGAAAGAAAATGAGAAAATATAGTACCCACTATATTTCTACCCATGCTCACATCTTCAGGACACCTAACTTCTAGCAGAGGGAACTCTTCACCAGGTCTCCTGACCTGGCAAGCCACATCCAGCAAGATAGGTTTGAGTTATGTATTTACTTTTTCACGGTCATCCAGCAGCCTGAGTCTTAGTCCCCTCTGATGTTAGAAAAGGATGTGACGTGATGATGCACGAAAGTTCTCACGTGACGTTGGCCAGAAAGCGTTGAGTGAAGTGACAATAGACATTTCTGGACAAGACCAAGACCATCACTCAGGTCGACTTGGGGACAAGTTGGTGTGAACTTGGCATTGTTACTTTGCCAGCCTGCTCGTCTGTCTTGATGACCAACTTCCACCTATCGAGGATTTGCATGCTTGCCTCAATAGGCTCTGCCAGATGAACCCCAAAGGGAAGGAATTCTAAAATAACACTGAAGACAAGCACATCTAGGACAGGTTCTCATGTGAATTAATAGCAGAACAAACAAACAAAAAAAGAAAAAAAGAAGGAGGAGGAGGAGGGGGAGGAGGACAAAGAGAAAGGAAAGAGAGAAACTTTCCTGGAGGCTTGCTTTCATTTATATCATCTCATATTTTTCCTGAGTACATCCATATACCAGTTACAAATACAAACAAAAATTTGTGAATTTCATTGGATGAATACTTGAACGCTTGAAGTAATAACATTTGCCATGTAAAGTGGCATCAGATTTCTCTTCCACACAGGAACTCTCCAAGCAAGAAAATTGTTGCCCAGACAGCGAGTCATTTCATTATATGGCTGTGCTGGCATGACCCTACTGAGAAGATGTTCAAGACTTTAGCTTTGGTTTAGAAGTCACTGACGGGTTGAGTGTGGGCTCAGTTTTTCTGCTGCTATGCTACTATTGACACGCAAGTTGCATGCTGAGTTAATTAGCAAAAAGACCAGAGCTTTGAGCCTGTTTCAGATATTTCTAGTTCTCTCCATTTTATTTTCACTGATAAATTTTATTTTTGGGTCTTGAGCCAAAGTTTATTCACGTATGAATTATTTGCATAATAAGATGCATAATAAGATTTTGAAGAATAAAAGACTTGTGAAACCCTAGGAATCAATTACTCCCAGTAATCCTTGGTTAAGATGTGTCCTTTAACGACTAGGTGGCTCAGTCAGTTGAGCATCCAACTGTGGCTCAGGTCATGATCTTGAGGTTCGTGAGTTTGAGCCCTGTATCGGGCTCTGTACTGACACCTCAGACCCTGGAGCCTGCTTTGGATTCTGTGTCCCTTTCTCTCTGCCCCTCCCCTGCTCTCTCTCTCTCTCTCTCTCTCTCTCAAAAATAAATATTAAAAAAAAAAAAAGATGTGTCCTTTAAAAACTGACAAAATCCCCCTTTTCTTTACTCTTAAATTCTATACAGCTTTCTGTTCCTTAACTACTCATTTTTTTGCTTCTCAATAAACACGAGGAATGCTTTCTGTTTCTTGCTGTAAGTTAGTGCTATTTATATTTTAGAAATTCCAGAGCCCTTCACATGTCACTTGAGACCCAGTGGCAAGAATGAATTACCCTGAACTGTGTCTCTCTTTCCTGACAGGTCTGCCTGTAAAGCAGCTTGCCTGGAGCTGAATTCATTGTTATTTCACTATCTGAGAGCTAGCTAGCAAGAGACAGTTTTACAAACTTTTAACATAAGGCATAAAATGAAATTCAACAGAATCTGATTTTTCCTTTTTTAAAAATTCCTGGCTTTGGCCAAATTTAGGGACTGACATATTTTCAATTGCATAGTGTACATACTGTTGTATTTCTTTGACATTTAATCTTATAATCATTGCTCTAGGGAGAAATATATTAAGGTTTATTGGCAAACACATTTCCCCTAATTTCCTTTTATCCTAAAATAAAAAGATAAATTAAGACTTAGCACACATGTTAGCATTTAGTATTTGGTATAGCTTTGACCTTGCATATCCAGATAATGATTGGTATCCTGTAGCAACCGATTATACTCCATGCCTCAAAATTGTGCAATTTTAAATTAGTAGAACGTCTAAACTTAGGAGTTAAAGTATCAAAAAATGTTTATTTTCTAGATTAATGAAATCATCTAGAATATCTGAAGTGAATGTTATCTAGAGTCAATTTTATAAGCTAATATGGAAGTCCCTGTTCTTTCATTCATCCTAGAAATAAATCTACGTTCTGATTATCTCTGTAATAATTATGCAACTCGTGATACGATGTTCATTCACAACAATCGATCCGGCATTTCTTCCTGATTTCTCTATTCCTTGAGTCGGCCACAGGCAAGCAAACACATAGTTGAGATGCTCAGAGTTGTCCCTGTGCTCTGGGGAATGTCAAAGGTAAACGTTTTTCTAAACATTAGCACATAAAATCCTCCTTTTACATCATATGTTCATGTTTCTTTTTTTTTTTTTTTTTTCATATGTTCATGTTTCTGAAGGGAGAATTTCCGACCCTGGTAATATTTGAATCAATAGAACCTGCAATTCTTGCCTATATTTGAAATTTTGTAATCGATTCTTATCACAATGCTTTTTCAAGTTAATAGTGGTAACAATGGAATTGTAATAACTAACACTTACTTCTTGGAATGTGCCAAACGTCATATTATGCACTTTTTTTCCTTACTTAATTCTTACAACAACCATGTGAAATTGGTGGGTCCATTTTGCAGGCAAAAAATATATATATGGAGGTTTTGAGAGATAACATTATTTATCATCACAAAGTGAGTCCGTGGCAAATCTGCGATTCAAGGGAAGACATCCTTAACCCAGTGCCTGAAGTCTTCCACACCAAGTGCTTTCGTTAATCATCCATTCATAATAATAAAAAATAATAATCTAATAAAAAGATTGGTTTAAATTCTCCTTTTAAGTACTTAGTGTAACATGTTTCTTAATAATCATAGCATAGAACTCTGATCTCATCCTAGAGCCAAATTTACTTTTTACTAAACCAGTTCATCTTGATTTCATCATTGTATGATTTTTCTCCAACACACTCATTTCTCCACTTTCCGTTATTGCAGCATAATTCAACCTACAGACGTATTTTGCTGAGTTACTAAAAAAAAAAAAAAAAAAAAAAAAAAAAAAAAAAAAGAAGCTTTCTAGGGTGTTTCCCTGGCACTAAGGAGCAGCACCTTCCCATAATCCATTCTCTACAGCCATAGGTGTCCTTTTAAAATACAAATTTGATGTCAAATACCTACCTAAAACAGTTCATTGGTGTTCCGTGGATCTTAGGATAACACTACAACACTCAAAATGGCTTACGTGGTCTTCTGTAGTCAGCCTTCATGAGTCCCCTAAGCTCTTTTTCTTCTAGCCCCAATGGGGTGCTGGCTTCTCAAGTCAATGTTGCTTTGACAGACCTCCCACATGGGCATATACTCTTCCTTCTACCTGGATTGCTCATTTGTCTTCTTCCATTGTTAACCTACACTCACCCTCCAGTTCTCAGCTAAATTGTAATTTCCCCTACAAAATTTTCCCTGACCTCCCTGAATGTTTCAAAACCCTTGTGACAATTTGACATAGCCTCATGTTTTTCTCTTTTTAAAGTTTATTTTAGAGAAAGAGAGAGAGAACACAAGTGGGGGAGAGGGACAGAGGGAGAGACAGAGACAGAGAGAGACAGAGAGAATCTTAAGCCGGCCCCATGCTCGACGTGGAGCCAGACGTGGCGCTCGATCTCATGATCCTGGGCTCATGACCTGAGCCCGAATCAAGAGCTGGTTGCTCAACCGACTAAGCCACCCAGGCACTCCTTGCCTTGTTTCCCTTATCAGTATTTTTCACAGATTTGTAAAATCCGCTCCTGTGCTGTGGGCTCCATAGGGCATTATGTTTTCCTCAGACTCCAGATCTAATTCACATCATGTACAGTATTTCTTTCTTTTTTTTTTTTAATTTTCCCTTTTTTTTCTAATTTAAATTTTAGTCAGTTAACATCAGTCCAATATTGGTTTCAGAAGTAGAATTCAGTGATCCATCACTTATATACAACACCCAGTGCCTATCACAATGCCCTTCTAAAGGCTCAACACCCACCTGGCCCATCTCCCACCTACTTCCCTCTTTCAACCCATAGTTTGTTCTCTATTATTAAGAGTTTCTTGTGGTTTGTTTCCCTCTCTTCTCTCATTCCCCCTTCCCATATGATCATCTGTTTTGTTTCTTAAATTTCACATACGAGTGAAATTATATGGTATTTGTCTTTCTCTGATAGACTGACAAATATTTCTTCAATGAGTGAATACCACTCAACAACAATGAGATTTAGAATTTCTAAGCCCTAAGAGTTCAATGCTTGTGGATTATTGACTAGTCAGCCCTTTAAAAAGTTTAACTAAGATGAGTAGAGACACCCAGAGATCAAAGTCCATACATTTTCTTCCATAATTTCATCACAAAGGCTTCATACCTTGTATGGTTATTGCCATGTATTCAAAGCATTGTATATTTTGAATAACTGCTTTATTTATGGATGGATTATTTATGTTTCTGAAATTCAAAGCATGTAGAGTGCTTGTATGTATCTTTTTGTTATGAATATTTAGCTTAAGTTCACTGTGATTGGTAAACATACGCTATGAGATTGAAATCCTATGAAGTTTGTTGAAACTTGATTTATATACTTACAAATGTTCTGTTTTTAGGGTATGTGCCTTGTGTACTTATATTTTGCAGAATATGGCTACAGAATTTTATAAATATCCACAAAGTTAATCTATTATTCATATTGTTAAAATTTTCTCTGATTTCTCAGTTAAAACTTTTATCTGATTGTGAATTTGTTTCTTATGTAATTTTGCCATTGCTTTCTCTATATAGTTTTCCTAATTTTTCTTCATATTGAACATTATAATTCAGTCCATATTTAAGTGAATTGATTTTTCTCCTGTCACATCCAATCTGCTGTTAAACTCATCCAATGACATAGTTCACAATTGTATTTTTTCTAGAGATTTCATTTGTTTCTTCTTTATAGCTTTGTATCTTTGCTGGGATTTTATATTTTTGTACTCATTGTGAGTATATTTTCTTTACATCCCTTAACATCAATTTTATACTTTTTAGGTCTTATCCTGCTCATTTCTACATCTGGGTCATCCCTACCAATTTACTTTTTTCTTAGTATGGGTTACATTTTCTTGCTTCTGTGTAAAGCTGGTAATTTTTTATTCCAAACGTTGTAAACAATGTATTGTAGATTACATGGATTTTGGTATGTGCCTCTGAAAAACAGCACATTTTACTTGTGGCAGCCGGTTAGTTTGACTAAAATCCAACCAAACACTGTGTCCCTGTGGTGACCAGCAACTGAAGTGGGTTTTTGGTGCTTTTAGTCTTAGCTTTGCTGTTTGGAGTTTCGTGTGTACTCCTGCTCAGTTTTTCCAGTGCCTTAAGAGAGCTGCATTTTTATATTTTGTTCAGAACTTATAATTATTATATGGAAAGGAGTTGGCCAAATACAAGCTACTTTGCTATTAATGGAAGTGGAACTCTGCTTTATATATTTTAAGATAATATTATTAGGTGCATGTAAATTTAAAATTGTTAAACCTTTCATGATTATGAAGTAAGTTAATGACATGTTATTTAGAATTTTCATTAGTGACGATATGCTGTTGAGCGACCCCCTCAGTTTTTGATAGCTTGAAAATATCTTTATTTCACCCTTTTCCTTGAAAGATTTGACTTTTATTTTCTCTTTAGCTTCCTGAAGATACATAACTTTATAGTATCGTTGTTACATTTCTAAAAGTTATTTGTCTTTTCTTACAGGGTGTATTTAAGATTCTTGTTTTTTGGGGTTTTTTTGGGGGGGGGCTAGATTCTTGTTTTCCCTAATATCATTCAGTTTCAGTATAATGGATGTAATATGGATTTTTATTTTCTTGGTACATATGCTGCTTGGATTGGATTTCTTGAACATGTGATTTCTTTCTTGGTTATAGAAGGCTATGATCTTTTCAAGTATCACCTTTGCCCATTTTCTTACTTAATATCTTTCTGGACATTATATAAAAGTTAACTTTCTTGCTCTTTTTATCTTATTCCTTTCACATTTTTACTTCTTTACCTCATTTTATTCCATTGTGTTTAACTTCCTTAGATTCATCTTTCTTTGCCCCCATAATTTTTCTGTCTAGTCTTCTGATAGTCTTGTTCATTATATATTTTTTCAATCATTACATTTATCAGCTCTTAACATTCAGTTTTGTCCTTTTTCAGTTCTGTTTGGTAATTCTGTAAGTTGAGAAAAAAATCGGTTGCTATTCCAAATCACACATGCCAAAAGTAATTAAAGATTTCATGTCAAAAACTAAAAAGCTCATGGTAGCAAATTTGATATGTACTTATTACATCTGAAGTAGGGAAATATTTCTTTTTTTAAAATTTTTTTTTTCAACGTTTTTTATTTATTTTTGGGACAGAGAGACACAGAGCTTGAATGGGGGAGGGGCAGAGAGAGAGGGAGACACAGAATCGGAAACAGGCTCCAGGCTCCGAGCCATCAGCCCAGAGCCCGACGCGGGGCTCGAACTCACGGACCGCGAGATCGTGACCTGGCTGAAGTCGGACGCTTAACCGACTGCGCCACCCAGGCGCCCCGGGAAATATTTCTTAAACAAGAAACAAAAAGTACTGATTATGAACAAAAAAGCAGTATTTTGGATTATATTAAAATTAAGAAGTTTTATTTTCAAAAAAATTTTTAAGTTTTTAGTTAAAACTGGGAGAATAGATTTAACATACTGATATTTGATACACAATACACACAACTGAGAAAATATTGGCATCAAGAGTATATAAATGCTTCAGACTAATACAAAAACACAAAAATGTAATAGGAAAGTGGCCCAAAGATATGTAGTGACATTTCACAAAAAAATAAATAAAACAAAACAAATCACAGATAGGCAATACCAATATAAAGAATTTTCAGCATCAGTGGAAATTAGAAACATACAAATCAAGGCCACAATGAACTGTTACTTAATTGGCATCTATTTTAACCTGAAAATGACAAGTATTAAAATATGAATAAATAGGATATTTTATATGGTGCTGTTGAGAGAAAATTTGTATATGCAGTATGGGACAAAATTTGCCATTTCTGTTCAAGTAGAATATTTCTTTTTCACATGAACCATCAATTCTACTCCTGATAATGTATTCTGGAGAAACCATTCCACATGTAAAGAAAAGAAATCTGCACACATATTAAGAGTTTCAAATAGCAAAATTTCTGAAAATCTTTTGATGAATCTTTTGATAAGATAGTGGATTAAAAAGTACTTTTTTAAAGGAAACAATAAAGCAATCTTTATCCATACTGTAGAATATCAAGCAACCATTAAAAAGGAATATATACCTGTATTATACATATGTTGACCAATGATAGATAGATACATGGGTACATACATACATTGATGTAGATATAGACATGACCATTGATGTAGACATTTTCCATAACATATGGATAGCTGTAAGAAAGCAGGGGATAGGGGTAATAAAGCAGATTGGATTAAAAACACATACGTATACATATACATAAAAATACAATTCTATATTATATACATGGTACATTATATAAAATATATGTAAGGTAAAACTGTTAATAATGGTTCTATTTTGACATACTCTAATCTTCTTTAAAGTAATTGATGCCTAGTAATACATGGTTCCTGATTCATTGAAGCATGTCTGAATTTCCAAAATCTAGTACATCTCATTTGCTTGAAACATCTTTTAAACGAATTTGATCTCTTCAGAATTTAGCTAACCTATAAAATTGTTATTTCTACACTTTCCTTCTCATGCATACGTTTCATTTCTTTCTTCCTTTCAAACTTTAGGGCATTACTTTTGGATTGATATTAAGCAATTATATCTTCTAGTTTTTGAAGTATTAGGTGTGGCTATTTTTAAATTAAAAATTACTCAGCAAGAATCAACATTGGAAGATGTCAGCAAACCCTAGGGTCCCCTCATCCCATGAATACAACTAGATAACTATCAAATTATCCTACATATCCCAGAAATTGACCTGAAGACTGGCAGAACAAACTCCACAACTAAAAGTAGAGAAGAGGCCACACTGGAGAAGATAGGAAGTATGGAGACATAGTTTAGGGGAGAAACAGATTCTGGCTGCTGCACAGAAGTGGGAGCTGTGTTTGCAGAGAAGGGCTACAGACAGATGGGCACACAGGTGAGTGCACAGGGAAAACTAGTCCCCATAACAATTGGCTTGGAAAGTGAGAAGGGCCAAATTTCATGATGTCTGACAATAAGCAGGGCTTAAAGCCTAAAGTTCTAAAGACCAGCAGGCCTGGATTAGGGAGAGCCCAGAGGGCACTGAGCCTGCTCTTGGAGAGAAGGCGGCAAACAACCTTTGGACATACAGTATAGAAACAGTGATTTGAAGAGTGCCTGGGGTGGTGTGCTTGGGTGGCTCAATCAGTTAAATACCTGACTCTTGGTTTTGGCTCAGATCATGATCCCATGGTTCATGGGTTCGAGCACTGCATCGGACTCTGTGCTGATGGTGCAGAGCCTACCTGGGATTCTCTCTCCCTCTCTTTCTGCCTTTGTCTCAAAATAAATAAGCATTAAAAAAAATTTTTTTTTAATGAAGAGTGCCTGGAGCACACAGTGGGGAGGTTATTTGCTCATCTCAGAGCATGTCCCAGAGAGGCAACATTCATGGAGAGACCTCTCCAGGAACAAAGGAACTGGCCAATGCTATTTCCCTTCCCTGACCCTCAGGGTAAGTGTAGGGCCACCTGTGGGAACCAATGTAGGGCAGACACTGCCTGCCTAACTTGCTTCCACCGAGCCCCATCACCCCACACTCCAGTAGAACTGCACTTCCCAGGCTTGCTTTCAGCAGTCCCAGTGCAGCAGTCCCCATCCCCAGAAGACTGGCCCCAAACCCTTCTCACACCTCATTTCCCAATGTGAGTTTAGGGAAGTCTCGGTTCTGGTGGGAATGGTGACAGGTCTCATTTCACAAGCAGATCAGAGCAAACCTACTTAAAACGCACCACATTCAGGCCAGGGACCAAACACTGCCCACAACAGGCAAAAAGAGCTCTGCAGATGACTGGTCTGAAGAATAAAGCAGCCAGGATAAAACAGTAGAACATGTGCAGCATACATTGAGGCATTTCTTGAAGCATCAGGCTCTGGGGAACAAGATCACTCATGGCAGGGCACTATAAGACCTCTTCTCGATAAAGCCATTACCCTCAAGAACAGGAGATGTATCTGACTTTCCTAATACAGAAACTGGCACAGACAGAAAAAATGAGAAGACAGAGAAATTTATCCCAAATAAGAAAAAAAGATCATAGCCAGAGATCTAAGCAAAACAGGTATAACTAACATGACTAATGAAATGATCATAAGGACAAGAAAAAGAGTGGAAGACATGAGTGAGACTCTTAATGTAGGGATGAGGAATAACAGCAGAGATAAAGGGATCAATAAATGAAAAGAGAAATATGCTCAATGGAATGAAAAGCAGGCTAGAAGAAGCAGAGGAATGAATTAATAATCTAGAAGGCAGAGTAATGGAAAGTAGTCAAGCTGAACAGAAGAGAGAAAAAAGAATTAGGCAAATACAAAGTAGGAAACTTAGTGACTCAGTCAAATGTAATGAAATTCATACTATAGGATTCCTAGAAGAGAGAAAAAATGAGCCAGAAAATTTATTTGAAGAAATAATAGCTGAAAACTTCCCTAATCTGGGGAAAGAAACATATCCAGATACAGGAGGCACAGAAAACCCCAAGAAAATCAACAAAAGCAGATGCACTTCAAGATACATTATAATTAAATTTGCAAAATATAGTGATAAAAAAATTTAAAGGAGCAAGACAAAAGACAGTGACATGCAAGGGAACCCCATACAGTTAGTAGGGAATTTTAGAGCAGCAACTTTCCAAGCTGGAAGGGGGCATGATATATTCAAAGCGCTCAGTTGGAAAAATCTGCCCCCAAGAATATTCCATCCAAGAAGTCTATCATTCAGAATAGAAAAGATAGAATTTCCAGACAAACGAAAACTAAAAGCATTCTTAACAATTAAATAAGTCCTACAAAAAATATTAAAGGGGACTCTTGAGTGGAAAGGAGAAGACAAAAGCAATAAAAATGAATATATCTGTGAAAAATTAGCCAAGGAACTCAGAAAATAAAAGAATGTAAAATAACATACACCTAAACTATGGGGAAGAGAGGAGTAAAAAATGGGTTCAAACGTAAACTACCATCAACTTAATACAGGCTGCTATATACAGAAGAGGTTGTATACAAACCTACTGGTAACTCTATATCAAAAACCACTAATATGTAAATAATAAAAAGAGAAAGAAATCCAAATATATCACCAAAGAAAATCAACAAAACATGAAAAAAGAGAAAGATAAGAAGGAATCAGAAAATCTTCATAAACTACAAAACAATAATTAAAAAATGACAATGAAAGCATGTCTGTTAATAATTAATTTGAATGTAAATGAACCTAATGCTTCAGTCAAAAGGCATAGGTGACAGAATGTATAAGAAAACAAGACCCATCTATATTCTCCCTACAAGAAATGCATTTGAAACCTAGACACCTGCAGGTTGAAAGTGAGGAGATGGAGAAACATCTATCATGAAAATGGATGTCAAAAAAAAAAAAAAAAAAGACTGAGTAGCGATACTTTAATTGGACAAAATAGACTTTAAAAGAAAGACTGTAAAAAGAGACAAAGAAGGATATTATATCATATAGATGACAATCAAACAAGATGTTATAATAATTGTAAATGTTTATGCACCCAACATAGTAGCATCTAAATACATAAAGCAGTTAATAACATATATAAAGGAACTGATTGATAATAATGTGATAAATGTTGGGGACTTTAACACCCCATTTACATCAGTGGACAGATAATCTAAACAGAAAATCAACAGAGAAACAATAGCTTTGAATGACACACTGGAACAGATAGATTTAACAGACATATGCAGAACATTCCATCCCAAAGTAGCAGAATTCACATTCTTTTGAATGCACATGTAACACTGCAGAATAGATCAGATGTTAGACCACAAAATGAACTTCAACAATTTCAAGATCAAAGTCATAACCATGCATCTTTTCTGACCACAATGCTATGAAACTAGAAGTCAACCCCAAGAAAAAAGCTGGAAAAACCAAAAATACACATAGGTTAAATAACATGCTACTAAATAATTAATGGGTCAACCAGGAAATAAAAGAAAAAGTTAAAAAAGTACATAGAAACAAATGAAAATGAAAACACAATGGTCCAAAAACTTTGGAATGCTGCAAAAGTCGTTCTAACAGGGAAGTTTATAGCAATACAGTTCTACCTCAAAAGCAAGAAAAATCTCAAACAAACAACATAACCTTACACATAAAGGAGCTAGAAAAGAACAATAAACAAAACCTAAAACCAGCAGAAGGAAGGAAATAATAAAGATAGAGCAGAAATAAATGATATATAAACTAAAAAGAAATGATAGAATATATTGATGAAACCAGGAGCTGGTTCTTTGAAAAAAATCAATACAACTGATACCCTTCTAGCCAAATGTATCAAAAAAAGAGAGAAAGGACTCAAATAAAATCAGAAATGAGAGAGGAGTAATAACAAAAACCACAGAAATAAAAAGAATTATGAGAAAATATTATGAAAAAAGATAGGCCATCAAAATGGACAACCTAGAAGAAATGGATATATTCCTAGAAAAATATAAACTACCAAAACTGAAACAGGAAGAAATAGAAGATTTTTTTTAAATTTTTTTTTTCTTTTTCAACGTTTTATTTATTTTTGGGACAGAGAGAGACAGAGCATGAACGGGCGAGGGGCAGAGAGAGAGGGAGACACAGAATCGGAAACAGGCTCCAGGCTCTGAGCCATCAGCCCAGAGCCCGACGCGGGGCTCGAACTCACGGACCGCGAGATCGTGACCTGGCTGAAGTCGGACGCTTAACCGACTGCGCCACCCAGGCGCCCCAGAAATAGAAGATTTGAACACATTCATAACCAGCAAAGAAATTGAATCTGTGATCAAAAAAAACAACAAACAAAAGTCTAAGACTTGATGACTTACAGGTGAATTCTACGAAACATTTAAAGAAGAATTAATACCTGTTCTTCTCAAACTATTCCAAAAAATACAAGAGTAAGGGAAACTTCCAAATTCATTCTATGAGGCCAGCATTACCCTGATACCAAAACCAGATAATGACATCACTAAAAAAGAGAACAGCAGACCAATATCCCTGATGAACACAGACACAAAGATCCTCAACGAAAGACTAGCAAACCTAGTCCAACAATACATTGAAAAAATCATTCACCATGATCAAGTGGGATTTATTCCTGGGTTGCAATGATGATTCAATATTCACAAATCAATCAACATGATACGTCACATCAATGAAAGAAAGCATAACAACCATATGATCATTTCAATAGATGGAGAAAAAGCGTTTGACAAAGTACATCCATTCTTGACAGAACCCTCAACAAAGTAGGTGTAGAGGGAACATATTTCACCATAATAAAGGTCATAGATGAAAATCCTGCAGCTAACATCATCCTTAATGGGAAAAAAACTGAGACCTGTTCCTCTAAAGTCAGGAACAAGATGAGAATATCCATTCTCACCACTTTTATTCAACATGGCAGTGGAAGTCCTAGCCACAGTAATCAGAAAACAAAAAGAAACAAAAGGCATCCAAATTGGTAAGGAAGAAGTAGAATTTTCACTATTTGCAGATGACATGATTCTATATGTACAAAACACTGAGGATTACACCAAAAAAAAAAAAAAAACCTGCTAGAATTGATAAACAAATTCAGTAAAGTCAGAAGACACAAAATCAACGTATAGAAAACTGTTCCATTTCTATATGCCAATAATGAGGCAGCAGAAAGAGAAACTAAAGAAACAATCCCTTTCACAGTTGCACCAAAAATAAAATGATTACTAGGAATAAACCTAACCAAAGATGTGAAAGACCTATACTCTGAAAACTATAAAAGGTTGATGAAAGAAATTGAAGATGACACACAAAAAACGGAAAGACATTCCATGCTCATGGATTGGAAAAACAAAATTAAAAAAAAAATATCTATACTACCGAAAGCAATCTACACATTTAATGCGATCACTATAAAAATATCAACATTTGGGGAGCCCTCGTGGCTAAGTTAAGCCTGTGTCACACTCTGTGCTCACAGCTCAGAGCCTAGAGTCTGCTTTGGATTCTGTGTTTCCCTCTCCCTTTGCCCCTTCCCTGCTCACACTCTGTCTCTGTTTCTAAAATGAAGAAACATTAAAAAACTTTTTTTCATACCAATAGAATTTTTCACAGAATTAAAACAAACAATCCTAAAATTTGTATGGAATCACAAAAGACCCCAAAAAGCCAAAGCAATCTTGGAAAAGAGAAGCGAAACTAAACTGGAGTCATCACAATTCTGGACTTCAAGCTATAACACAAAGCTATTAGTAATCAAAACAGTATGGTACTGACACAAAAATAGACACATAGACCAACAGAAGAGAAAACCCAGAAATAAACCCGCAACTATATAGTCAATTAATCTTTGATAAGGCAGGAAAGAATATACAATAGGAAAAAGATAGTCTTCAACAAATAGTGTTGGGAAAACTGGACAGCCACATGCAAAATAATGTGACTGGACCACTTTCTTTCACCATACACAAAAATTAATTCAAAATGGATTCAAGACCTAAATGAGAGATGTGAAACCATAAAAATCTTAGAAGAGAACACAGGTAGTAACTTAATTAACATTGACTGTTGTAACTGTTTTCTAGATATGTCTCCTAGGGCAAGGGAAACGAAAGCAAACATAAGCTATTGGGACTTCATCAAAATAAAAACCTTTTGCACAGTGAAAGAAACAATCAACAGAACTAAAAGGCAATCTACTGAGCGGGAAAAGATGTTTGCAAATGACATACCTGATAAAGGGTTAGTATCTAAAATATGTGAAGAACTTCCAAAACTCGACACCCCAAAACTAAATAATCCAATTAATAAATAGGCAGAATACATGAGTAGACGTTTTTACAAAGAAGATATCCAGATGGCCAACAGACACATGAAAAGATGCTCAACATCACTCATCATTAGGGAAATGCAAATCAAAACTACAGTGAGATATCACTCACATCTGTCAGAATGGCTCAAATTAAAAAAACACAAGAAACAACAGGTGTTGGTGAGGATTTGGAGGATGGGAAACCCTCTTGTACTGTTAGTGGGAATGCAAATGGTTGCAGCTCCTGTGGAAAAGAGTATGGCGTTTCCTCAAAAAATTGGAAATAGAAATATTCTATAATCTAGTTATAGAACTTTTCGATATCTACCCAGCAGAATACAAAACTAGTAACTCAAAGGGATACATACACCACTATGTCTATAGCAGCATTATTTACAATAGCCAAAGTGTGGAAGCAGCCCAAGTGTTCATCATTTGTGTATATATGTGTATATATATAATGGAATATTACTCAGCCATAAAAAATGATGAAATCTTGCCATTTACAACAACATGGATGGAGCTAGACAGTGTAATGCTGAGTGAAATAAGTCAAAGAAAGACAAATACCATATGATCTCAATCATATGTGGAATCTAAGGAACAAAATAAATGAGCAAAGGGAAAAGAAGAGATGAAGAAACCTACTCTTAACTATAGAGAATAGACTGATGCTTAACAGCGAGGAGGTGGGTGGGAGAAAGGGTGAAATAGATGATGGGGATTAAGGATAACCACTGAGTGATGTATGGAAGTGTTGAATCACCATATTGTACACCTGAAACTAATAAAACACTGTATGTTAAAATATATTACTAAGCAAACATTTGTTAATCTCAGAATTTTAGTCATGGATGTAGTTCCAATTGGTCTGGCTATGAGAAATTTCAAGCAACAGCATTGCTCAAGAATTAATATATTACAAGGGCACCTGGGTAGCTCATTCGGTTAAACTTTTGACTTTGGCTCAGGTCATGATCTTGAGGTTCATGGGTTTGAGCCCCACATCGCACTCTGTGCTGACAGCTCAGAGCTTGAAGCCTGCTTCAGATTCTGTGTCTCCCTCTCTGTCTGCTCCTCCCCTGCTCACACTCTGTCTCTCTCTGTCAAAAATAAATAAACATTAACAAAATTTTTAAAATAATTAGTATGTCATTAATGATATATCCATATACTAAAAATCTCATCTTTTGTGCATATAATTTCTACTGCATATAATTTCTACATATAATTACCCTGGGTCCCTTTCTTTTTTTATTTTTATTTATTTATTAAAAAAATTTTTTTTGATGTTTATTTATTTTTGAAGGAGAGAGAGGCAGAGCATGAGTGGGGGAAGTGCAGAGAGAGAGGGAGACACAGAATTGGAAGCAGGCTGCAGGCCCTGAGCTGTCAGCACAGAGCCCGATGTGGGGCTCCAACCCACGAACTGTGAGATCATGACCTGAGCCGAAGTTGGACGCTTAACCGACTGAGCCACCCAGGTGCCCCGCTTTTTTTTAAAATATAATTTTGGTTTTATGTTGTCTTTATAATAAATTTTCCAGGCTTTAAAAAGAGGGCGCCTGGGTGGCTTGGTCGGTTGGGCGTCCGACTTCGGCTCAGGTCATGATCTCACGGTCCGTGAGTTCGAGCCCCGTGTCAGGCTCTGTGCTGACAGCTCAGAGCCTGGAGCCTGTTTCGAATTCTGTGTCTCCCCCTCTCTCTGCTCCTCCCCAGTTCATGCTCTGTCTCTCTCTGTCTCAAAAATAAATAAAAGTTAAAAAAAATTAAAAAAAAAAAAAGGTATGTTCTTATGGGGCACCTGGGTGGCCCAATTGGTTGAGCATCCGACTTCAGCTCAGGTCATGATCTCACGGTTCATGGGTTTGAGCCCCACGTCCGGCCCTGTGCTGACAGCTCGGAGCCTGGAACCCTGCTTCAGATTCTGTGTCTCCCTCTCTCTCTGCCCCTCCCCTGCTCACGCTCTGTCTCTCTCTCTCTCAAAAATAAATAAAAACATTAAAAAAAATTTTTTTTAAAGATATGTTCTTAGACATAACAAATAAATTGAAAGACTGTCTACAGGAGCAGGAAAAGTGAACGTATATACTTTTGTAATACAGAGTATAATTTATAATTGTAAATATTGGGGGAAAATTTGGCTAGAATAATTCACTATTTAAACTTTACTGGTTTGAAAGCCCAAATTTATCTTGAACCATTTTTTCTGAATAATTTCCTCAGAGTAAAATCTACCCCCACATTTTTGGATGGGGAACTTAGTGTAAGTATCATTTCCAAAATAAATGTTTTGATGAGTTTAGATGTTAAAGAATCAGAAACACATGGACTGAGTTTTCCAATAAATAAATATAAAATTCAAGGAAATTTGATTTGCTAAAGCTTGTTTTATTTTACCAAATACAGAGCATTTGAAAATCACTTAAAATATTGGACCCAGTTGAGCACCACATAGGATACGTGTTTTTGTGTGTGTGTGTGTGTGTGTGTGTGTGTGTGTGTGTGTGTATAAAATGATGGCTAACAGGAATGTTATTAGTTCTCAGGTATTATTACTATTATAGATCCATACTTTCTTACTTATTTAAATGCTTTGGTTTCCTCTTATTAATTCAGTGCAAATCGTTTGATTACCCACTGTTACATACTTAATTTAAAGGGATTAAACAATGGACTACAACTTACAATATTTTAATTCTTATTAATTATTTTTTAAGTAATCAAGGTACTCACAAATTTAAAATGGTAGAAAATCCTTGAATTCCACATCTCTGTGAAGCCATTTTACTAGTGTTTTCTAATTAATTTGAAAATTTTGTATTTGGCCAATCTGACAATTAAGATATATAATTTGTTTTATATATGATTATATATAGTTTTATATATTTTATGTATAATTCAATATTATAATTCAATTTTAGCATGGAGATTGAAAACTAAAAGACAGTGTTATTTTTGGAAGTCTTGTTATAATAATCCTGGTGACTGGTAAGAAGAAAAGTGCTATCTTATGACTCAAAGGTTGTTTGTTGATTCTCCTTTGTTTAAAATTTTAAGCCATCTTCCGGATAAGTAAGCAAGATAATGTAAATTTAAAATATCTGAAATTGAATAAATTTAGGGAAATCTAAGAACTAAGATGTGGCATCAAACAGTATCCCTCATTTTGCAAAATATTTTCCATGAGACACTTGCAGGTGCATCTCATACACACATAAACACACATGCATGCACACACATACACACACACACACACTGGCACATGCTGATTTTCTGAGAAAGTAAATACTGATAAACACTGCAAACTCTACCTTAGAGGAAACTTTAAAGGGTCTGAAAACTCCTGAAGTAAAAATAAAAAGCCAGGAGACCTAAACCTGATGTTCAACTCCATTTCATCAACAGCTTTCCAGACTTATTATATATCAGAGAATTTTTTCTTGAGTAATACCTAATGTTAAATCCCAGAATTAGTTCCTTGTCCATTCACTATGGTAATGGAGCCAGAGAATCCTATGGATATTAATTAACTGGCTCTGTACTTTGCTGAAGCATAAAAAAGATATATAATTGGTTCAATAATTTTTGGTGTTAGTAACATAAAAAGGAAACTGTAGGAAAACACACCTTCATAAAATAGGAGCTATATCACTGTGTTTTCTGGTCATAACTCCTAATTGAGGTTGGAGCTTATTGAAACATTGTACCTCAGAATTATTTAGAGTTGAGTAAGTACTACAAGGTACAGATACATAGTTAGGTATTATAGTCAATTCTTTTACAGATAACAGTCAATTTAACTTACAGAATAATTTTCTTGTTGTTTTGCCTTAGTGCAAAGACAGTACATGCTCATTCATCATGTGCAAAAATGAATAAAAGTACAAGAAACAAACTGAAATCCATCTTAAATTTTATCACATAGATGGATATGCTGATACATCATAGAAGGTGGTACTATATGCATGAGTATCAGATACGTAAATATATGATATCAGTGACCAAGTCTTTACGTTCAAATGCTTATAGACCTTTCTCTGTGCCTATCTACACAGAGATAATATATAGATATTACCCTCTAGGCCGCATCATATTTACGTGTGTACGCGTGTGTATATCTATGCATGTGCATATATACATAAATATGTACATATTATACACACGTATTTGTGACATACTCTTTTTTTTAATGTGGCTGGACTCATGCCACTGCCAGGCACTCATACTCTACTTCCTCAGGCAAATCACTCTCCCTGACTCCAAAATTACTTTTTAATGTTTCTGCACTGTTTTCCAACTATCTCCCGACAAAAATACAAACTCAACAGATGATCTCATCTTAATTTTTCAGAAAAAGAAAACATCGAGCACATCAGCCAGTGAAACTCACTGCGTCCGTTGAAGTCTACGGAATGCTTGCATTGGTGTCTACACTTCCCGCTTTCCAGTTTGCATGAAAGAGGTGGGTGTACACTTTAGTGCCTAAATCAGAGCCCTCCCCCTGAATCTGCTTTTCCCCCACTGTCCTTTGTGCATCCCCTCTGTCTTCCAAACTTTCTAGTTATCTGCTGTTAATAAGCATACTCAAGAAGCAGTATGCCTTTTTTTAAAAGTTAAGCCCCTTTTAACCCACAGCATCTTCAGATGGAATTCTCCTCTTTCCCTTGTCTCCAGAGTCAAATTCCTTGAAAGCTTTGTCTATTCTCACTCCACTTCTTCACTCTCCAGTCACCTTCAATATACTCTAATCTGGTCTCTGTACTGAGAATTGTTTTTTTCCAAAGGACAGAGGGAATGATGCTTTTTCAGCCAGCTCTTCCAGCAGTATTAAAACACTCTCTCATTTGTAGTGTCTTTCGAACAGTTCTCATGCTCAGCTTCTGTAATTTCACACTCTCCTGATTGGCATCCCATCGCAAGTCCCTGTTTATATTCCTTTCTGGCTCCTCGCCAGCCTCCTGACTAAGACATGATGAAGTTCTGTAAGACTTTCCAAGTCCTCCTCTTTTGCCTCCCTACATTCTCTCCCCGGATGTTTCTTTCCAGCCTCTGGTTTCAATTACCCTCAGCATGTTAATGCTCCCTGCCCCGGACTCCTCTGCTGAGGGCCGTATCATAGATCAAAATGCTTACTTGACATCTCCACTCAGATGTCTCAAAGGCTCCTCAAGAGCAACACAATCAAACAAGAATTTATGAGAATCCGCACCACCCTGGCTCTCTCCCACTGTTACCCACACTGGTCACGCTGCCCTTTTGGCCCAGACCCCCCAGCTCGCTTCCCCGGCCTTCAACCAGTAAGGTTGGTGGACTCTAATCCGTAAATAATTACAGGTTTATTTTGTAAAAAACTACACAGTGTCTCTTTTCCTCTTAGTATATAAGATTAGAAAGCAAGCTGAAAGATAGAAAGTATAACTCCATAGAGAAATGTTATCAATTTTCCACTTGTTTAGCATCCTGCTTGCCAAGAAGTATTTCCAGTTTCTTTCTTATGTTTCCTATTGGGTCTTTCAAATCTGTCCTCCATTAAGGAAAAGTATATTGTGTATGTAAAATATATTAATTATCAATGTTGTTTCAGCTTCCACCAGTTTCCTTTTCTGTTTAGTCCCTGCACCATTGTGGGTGAAAAGTATGCACAGTGCAACTGTATTTTGTAAAAGTTTATTTATTTTGGGGGGGGGGGGGAGGGTCAGAGAGAGAGAATACCAGGCAGGCCCCATGTGGTCAGTGCAGAGCCCAATGTGGGGCTCAGTCTCACAAACCATGACATCATGATCTGAGCCAAAATCAAGAGTCAGTCGCTTAACTGAGTGAGCCACCAGGGCGCCCCTGCACACTGCAACTCTTAGGCTACACGGCTGACATGTTAAGGAGTGACAGTTTTCCATCACAGTAGCCTTGTCTCTAAAAAAAACAAAAATTCCAAATCGTGCTTACAGAACTCACTAAATTTATGTTATGGTCGATGTAAATCTTGCCTGTATAAGTAGATGCAAAGAATCTTGTAGAAATCATTCTTTTAAAATATTTTTGTCGATAACATCGTGTTTTATCATTTTAATGCAAATCTCTATCAAAATACCAACAGCATTTTTCACAGAATTATAACAAACAAACCTAAAATTTGTATGGAACCACAAAGATCTTCAATAACCCAAGCAGTCTGGAAAAAGAAAAACAAAACAGGAGGTATCACAATTCCAGATTCAAGTTATATAACAAAATTATAGTAGTTAAAACAGTATAGTATTGGCATAAAAATAGACACATAGGTCAGTATAACAGAAAACCCCAAAATAAACTTACAATTATATGGTCAATTAATCTTTAACACAGTAGGAATGAATATCCATTGGGGAAAAATAGTCCCTTTAACAAATGGTGTTGGAAAAACTGGATAGCCACATGCAAAAGAATGAAACGGAACCATTTTCTTTCACAAAAATAAATTCAAAATGGATTAAAGACCTACACAGGAGACCTGAAACTATAAAAATCCTAGAAAAAAACACAGTAACTTCTTTGACGTTAGCCATAACAACTTCTTTTTAGATCTGTCTCCTGAGGCAAGGGAAATAAAAGGAAAAATAAACTCTTGGGACCACATCAAAATAAAAAGCTTCTGCACAGTGAAGGAAACAACCAACAAAACTGAAAGACAACCTGCTGAATGGGAGAAGATACTTACAAATGACATATCTGGTAAAAGGTTAGTATCTAAAACATCTAGAGAATGGATACAACGCAACAGACAAAATCCAAATAAACCAATTAAAAAGTGGGCAGAAGACAGCAACGGTCATTTCTCCAAATAAGACATACAGATAAAGACACATGAAAAGATGCTCAGCATCACTCATTATCAGGGAAATGCAAATCAAAGCTGCGATGCATTATCACCTAATACCTGTTGGAATGGCTACAATCAAAAACACAAGAAACAACAGGTGTCAGTGAGGATGTAGGAAAAAACAAGTCCTCCTGCATTGTTGGAAGGAGTGAAAACTGGTGCAGCCACTGTGGAAAACAGTATGAAGATTCCTCAAAAAATTAAAAATAGAACTACCCTATGATCCAGTAATTGCACTACTGGGGAGTTACCCAAAGAATAGAAAAACACTAATTCAAAGGGATATGTGCATCCATGTGTTTACTGGAGCATTATTTATAACAGCCAAACTATGGAAGCAGCCCGAATGTTTACATCATTTGATGAATGTATAAAGAAGAAGTGAAGGGTATATATATATATATATATATATATATATATATAGGGATATATATATATAGGGATATATATATATAGGGATATATATATATAGGGATATATATATATATATATATATAGGGGTGCGCATATATATATATATATATATAGGGATATATATAGG